>NC_092278.1:12557470-12579970 GCF_036320965.1 Panulirus ornatus
CTGCGTTGTGCTTCTTGTGGAATGCGATTAAATTCCAACAAAGGAAGAGGACTAATAACTTAAAAATCTAATTATCTTTTTCTTGGAGACATTGATTATACATGGCAATGAGAACGGCAAACACCTCAATCTAGCTGACTAATGCCAAGTTACTGATCCTAACTGCCTATTCTAGGTAGGAACTGTATGTTAGTATCCTTTGAAACAGCTCCAATGATTCGTTATAGAGATCGATCAGTATATGTTATTTGTGAAAAAAAAAACTGTGTAGTGGCGATGGTAGCAGTGTGACTAAAGGTGTCATGTTTGAATGCTAACCTTAGCTCAGGTTGTTACCTGAATAGACGCTTTCGGAGGAAGGTATATATAATTCATTTCCCATGGAGTTTGGTTGAAGGGTGCAGACATTGTTTTACTTGACTATCATATATTGCAAACTCAGCAGCAGTCTTTGTGATCCATTCAGAGAAACATTCCTGTAACGAATAAGGTCCAGAAGGCGTTTGTGATTGCCAAGGTTGCCTTTGTCTAGCTATCCGTCAACCAATACGAAAATCTCTTTTCAGTAATTCTACCTCTGATATTAAAGGCAGTTTTTCTCCAAGATTATAATGTCGGTTGTTCTGGGATAGACAAACCTTCTCTCAAGCTCTAGAACAAACACCATAGATGTAAAGTAAGATCAGTCTATTGATATCTTCAAGGTTTAGTTGACTACACATGTAATGTCCTCGTCTTACGGCGGTTGAGAACATGTGGCAACGCCGCAGCGATAGGCAAGGTACCCCCATTGAAGGAAAGTGGGGAAACAAGAGCCCAACAACATAGAACACAGACATATTTTTCTAAACGAAAATTGAATTTGAAATAATTGAAATGCAGGTATTTATAATACAATGAAGTATTCTTGCAAATGAATGGCAATCTATATGATTATAAAAAGCGCTTGATTAACTCTGTGTAGTTAATAAGTCTTTTATGATAGTTGTAAGCTTGCATTATGATGACTGCACTGTACATAGTACATGACATTGATGATAATGTCACGTGACTCTTGCAAGGCTGGTGAGCGTAAGAACATAACAGCGTATACTTCTGGCTTTCGATTATCTTAGTTTTCTCATCCGGAGATTTTAGCCTTGTTTTCTCTGTAAGGCCCCTTAATGTCGACGTTTCTCAACATGAACAACTGTATCGTTATTGCCAGTCGGCAAACTATCACTAGGCTGGAAACCTTCCCATTCTTTCAATTCAATTTCTAAAAGAGAAAACAGGAGGAGCCTTGCGAGGAGTGCTCATCCTCCTCGAACGCTCAGACTGGCGTGTCTGAATGTGCGTGGATGTAACCAAGATGAGAAGAGAAGAGAGGTAGGTAGTGTGTTTAAGAAAAGAAGCCTGGATGTTTTGGTTCTGAGTGAAACGAAGCTCAAGGTTAAAGGGGAAGAATTGTTTGGAAACGTCTTGGGAGTAAAGTCAGGGGTTGGGGAGAGGATAAGAGTACCTCTACTCCTGAAGCAAGAGTCCGGGTGTGTGTGATAGTGTAAAAAAATTTAATTCTAGATTAATATGGGTCAAACTGAAAGTGGATGGCGGAAGATAGTTGGCTATTGGTGCCTATGCACCTGGCCATAAGAAGAAAGGTCATTACAGGCGAGTGATTTGGGAGCAGTTGAGTGAGTGTGTCAGCTGTTTTGGTGCACGAGACCGGGTATTAGTAATGGGTGATTTGAATGAGAAGATAATCAATGTGGCAGTTGAGGGTATGATTGGTGCACATTGGGTATTTAGTGTTATCAGTAGAAGTAGTGAAGAGCTTGTAGAGTTGTGTGCTAAAAAAAGACTTGTGACTGGAAATACCTGGCTTGAAATGAGAGATATATACAAATATTCGTATGCGAGGAGGGGAGATGGTCGATGGGCATTATTAGATTACTTATTAATTGATAGGCGTGTAACAGAGAGATTCTTTAATGTAGATGTGTTGAGAGATGTAACTGGTGGGGTGTCTGATCACAATCTTTTGGAAGCGAAGATGACGATTTGTAGAGATTTTCGAAAAAGAGGAGACATTGTTCGGGAGAAGAAAATAGTGAGAGTAAGGGAGCTTGGAAAGAAGACTTGTGTGAAGAAATACCAGAAGAGATTGAGTGTAGAATGGTAAAAGGTAAGATTAAAAGAAGTGAGGGGAGCTGGTGAGGAATGGGAGGTATTTAGGGCGATTATGCAGTCTATTGGGGATGAGAGGAGCTAGGAAGAGAGTCAGTCGTTGTTCGCCGATGATAAAGCAATGGCGGCTGATGCAAGAGATGCATGTGGCATGCGAAAGGTGGCAGATGGGCAGATTAAAAAGGGTTGTGATTGATGAGCTGAAGAAGTAAAATTGCTGATGAAAGAAAAAAGAGAGGCGTTTGGGTGGTACTAACAATGAAACAGTGCAAATGATTGGGAGATGTATAAGAGAAAGTGGCAAGATGAAGGTGCAGGATTGGAAAAGCGGGCAAATACAAGTTCGGTGGAGAGAGTACCTTTAAACTTTAGGGAAAATAAAAAGATGTTTTGCAAGGAAGTAAATGATGCGCAAAAGACAAGAAAAACAAATGGGGACCGGCGATGCGAGCAAAAGGGGAGTAATAAGAGATAGTAATGGAGTGAGGACGATATAGAGTGAGCATTTTGAGGGACTGTTGAATGTATTTGATGACAGAGTGGCAGATGTAGACTGTTTAGGTCAGGGTGCTCTGGGAAGTGAAAGAGTCAGGGAGAGTGGCTTGGTGAAAGCCTTGCGGAAGATGAAATCCGGTAAGGCGGCGGGACAGGACGGTATTGCAGTTGAATTCATTAAAAAAAGGGGTGACTGTTGTTGATTGGTTGGTAAGGATATACAATATATGTATGGATCATGGTGAAGTGACCGAGATTTGGAGGAATGCATGTATAGGGCCATAGTATAAAGATAGTTAAAGCAGCATAAGTTTCACTGTATCTGGAAAAAAATTTGGAAGGGTATTGATTGATAGGGCGAAAG
Organism: Panulirus ornatus; assembly: GCF_036320965.1. Taxonomy (NCBI): domain Eukaryota; kingdom Metazoa; phylum Arthropoda; class Malacostraca; order Decapoda; family Palinuridae; genus Panulirus; species Panulirus ornatus. The sequence continues at coordinate 12,560,496 of NC_092278.1, forward strand.
CATGGACAAAGTATCAGACTGTGGAGGAATAGTGTGGTTTCAAAAGTGGAAGACAATGTGTTGATTAGATGTTTGCATTGAAGAATGTTTGTGAGAAATACCTAGAAAAACAGGTGGATTTTTATGTGGCATTTATGGATCTGGAGAAGGCATTTGATGAGGTTGATAGAGATGCTGTATGGAAGGTCTTAGAAATATAGGGTGTAAGAGGTAAGCTGCAAGAAACAGCAAGGACTATCTATCAAGAGTGTAAGGCGTGGGTACATGTATGTATATATATATATATATATATATATATATATATATATATATATATATATATATATATATATATATATATATATATATATATATATATATATATATATGTATATTTATATATGGATCTGGAAAAGGCATATGATAGAGTTGATAGAGATGCTCTGTGGAAGGTATTAAGAATATATAGTGTGGGAGGCAAGTTGTTAGAAGCAGTGAAAAGATTTTATCAAGGATGTAAGGCATGTGTACGTGTAGGAAGAGAGGAAAGTGATTGGTTCTCAGTGAATGTAGGTTTGCGGCAGGGGTGTGTGATGTCTCCATGGTTGGTTAATTTGTTTATGGAAGGAGTTGTTAGGGAGGTGAATGCAAGAGTTTTGGAAAGAGGGGCAAGTATGAAGTCTGTTGGGGATGAGAGAGCTTGGTGAGTGAGTCAGTTGTTGTTCGCTGATGATACAGCGCTGGTGGCTGATTCATGTGAGAAACTGCAGAAGCTGGTGACTGAGTTTGGTAAAGTGTGTGAAAGAAGAAAGTTAAGAGTAAATGTGAATAAGAGCAAGGTTATTAGGTACAGTAGGGTTGAGAGTCAAGTCAATTGCAAGGTAAGTTTGAATGGAGAAAAACTGGAGGAAGTAAAGTGTTTTAGATATCTGGGAGTGGATCTGGCAGTGGATGGAACCATGGAAGCGGAAGTGGATCATAGGGTGGGAGAGGGGGCGAAAATCCTGGGAGCCTTGAAGAATGTGTGGAAGTCGAGAACATTATCTCGGAAAGCAAAAATGGGTATGTTTGAAGGAATAGTGGTTCCAACAATGTTGTATGGTTGCGAGGCGTGGGCTATGGATAGAGTTGTGCGCAGGAGGATGGATGTGCTGGAAATGAGATGTTTGAGGACAATGTGTGGTGTGAGGTGGTTTGATCGAGTAAGTAATATAAGGGTAAGAGAGATGTGTGGAAATAAAAAGAGCGTGGTTAAGAGAGCAGAAGAGGGTGTTTTGAAATGGTTTGGGCAAATGGAGAGAATGAGTGAGGAAAGATTGACCAAGAGGATATATGTGTCGGAGGTGGAGGGAACGAGGAGAACTGGGAGACCAAATTGGAGGTGGAAAGATGGAGTTAAAAAGATTTCGTGTGATCGGGGCCTGAACATGCAGGGGGGTAAAAGGAGGGCAAGGAATAGAGTGAATTAGATCGATGTGGTATACTGGGGTTGACGTGCTGTCAGTGGGTTGAATCAGGGCATGTGAAGCATCTGGGGTAAACCATGGAAAGCTGTGTAGGTATGTATATTTGCGTGTGGACGTATGTATATACATATATACATATGCCTTCTCCAGATCCATAAATGCTACATACAAATCCATTTGCTTTTCTAAGTATTTCTCACATACATTCTTCAAAGCAAACACCTGATCCACACATCCTCTACCACTTCTGAAACCGCACTGCTCTTCCCCAATCTGATGCTCTGTACATGCCTTCACCCTCTCAATCAATACCCTCCCATATAATTTACCAGGAATACTCAACAAATTTATACCTCTGTAATTTGAGCACTCACTCTTATCCCCTTTGCCTTTGTACAATGGCACTATGCACGCATTCCGCCAATCCTCAGGCACCTCACCATGAGTCATACATACACTAAATAACCTTACCAACCAGTCAACAATACAGTCACCCCCTTTTTTAATAAATTCCACTGCAATACCATCTAAACCTGCTGCCTTGCCGGCTTTGATCTTCCGCAAAGCTTTTACTACCTCTTCTCTGTTTACCAAATCATTTTCCCTAACCCTCTCACTTTGCACACCACCTCGACCAAAACACCCTATATCTGCCACTCTGTCATCAGACACATTCAACAAACCTTCAAAATACTCATTCCATCTCCTTCTCACATCACCACTACTTGTTATCACCTCCCCATTTACGCCCTTCACTGAAGTTCCCATTTGCTCCCTTGTCTTACGCACCCTATTTACCTCCTTCCAGAACATCTTTTTATTCTCCCTAAAATTTACTGATAGTTTCTCACCCCAACTCTCATTTGCCCTTTTTTTCACCTCTTGCACCTTTCTCTTGACCTCCTGCCTCTTTCTTTTATACTTCTCCCACTCAATTGCATTTTTTCCCTGCAAAAATCGTCCAAATGCCTCTCTCTTCTCTTTCACTAATACTCTTACTTCTTCATCCCACCACTCACTACCCTTTCTAAACAGCCCACCTCCCACTCTTCTCATGCCACAAGCATCTTTTGCGCAATCCATCACTGATTCCCTAAATACATCCCATTCCTCCCCCACTCCCCTTACTTCCATTGTTCTCACCTTTTTCCATTCTGTACACAGTCTCTCCTGGTACTTCCCCACACAGGTCTCCTTCCCAAGCTCACTTACTCTCACCACCTTCTTCACCCCAACATTCACTCCTCTTTTCTGAAAATCCATACTAATCTTCACTTTAGCCTCCACAAGATAATGATCAGACATCCCTCCAGTTGCACCTCTCAGCACATTAACATCCAAAAGTCTCTCTTTCGCACGCCTGTCAATTAACACGTAATCCAATAACGCTCTCTGGCCATCTCTCCTACTTACATAAGTATACTTATGTATATCTCGCTTTTTAAACCAGGTATTCCCAATCATCAGTCCTTTTTCAGCACATAAATCTACAAGCTCTTCACCATTTCCATTTACAACACTGAACACCCCATGCATACCAATTATTCCCTCAACTGCCACATTACTCACCTTTGCATTCAAATCACCCATCACTATAACCCGGTCTCGTGCATCAAAACCGCTAACACACTCATTCAGCTGCTCCCAAAACACTTGCCTCTCATGATCTTTCTTCTCATGCCCAGGTGCATATGCACCAATAATCACCCACCTCTCTCCATCAACTTTCAATTTTACCCATATTAATCGAGAATTTACTTTCTTACATTCTATCACATACTCCCACAACTCCTGTTTCAGGAGTATTGCTACTCCTTCCCTTGTTCTTGTCCTCTCACTAACCCCTGACTTCACTCCCCAGACATTTCCAAACCACTCTTCCCCTTTACCCTTGAGCTTCGTTTCACTCAGAGCCAAAACATCCAGGTTCCTTTCCTCAAACATACTACCTATCTCTCCTTTTTTCACATCTTGGTTACATCCACACACATTTAGGCACCCCACTCTGAGCCTTCGAGGAGGATGATCACTCCCCGCGTGACTCCTTCTTCTGTTTCCCATTTTAGAAAGTTAATACAAGGAGGGGAGGATTTCCGGCCCCCCGCTCCCGTCCCCTCTAGTCGCTTTCTACGACACGCGAGGAATACGTGGGAAGTATTCTTTCACCCCTATCCCCAGGGATAATATACACATATATATACATATACACACACACAAACATACACACACATACGCACATACACACACACACACACATACATATATATACATATGAAAAATGTAAGAAACAATTTAGAAAACAAACTTTTAGCTTGAAATGAATGAAAAAAAAAAAAAAATATATATATATATATATATATATATATATATATATATATATATATATATATATATATATATATATATATATATATATATATATATTTATATATATATATATATATATATATATATATATATATATATATATATATATATATATATTTATATATATATATATATATATATATATATATATATATATATATATATATATATATATATATATATATATATATATATATATATATATTTTATCCCTGGGGATAGGGGAGAAAGAATACTTCCCACGTATTCCCTGCGTGTCGTAGAAGGCGACTAAAAGGGGAGGGAGCGGGGGGCTGGAAATCCTCCCCTCTCACTTTTTTTTTTAATTTTCCAAAAGAGGGAACAGAGAAGGGGCCCAGGTGAGGATATTCCCTCAAGGGCCCAGTCCTCTGTTCTCAACGCTACCTCGCTAATGCGGGAAATGGCGAATAGTATGAAAGAAAAAAAAGATATATAAATATATGTATATATATATATATATATATATATATATATATATATATATATATATATATATATATATATATATATATATATATATATATATATATATATATTTATATATATATGTGTATATATATACATATATATATATATATAAATATATATATATATATATATATATATTATATATATATATATATATATATATATATATATATATATATATATATATATATTTTTTTTTTTTTTTTTTTTTTTTTTTTTTTATACTTTGTCGCTGTCTCCCGCGTTTGCGAGGTAGCGCAAGGAAACAGACGAAAGAAATGGCCCAACCCCCCCCCCATACACATGTACATACACACGTCCACACACGCAAATATACATACCTACACAGCTTTCCATGGTTTACCCCAGACGCTTCACATGCCTTGCTTCAATCCACTGACAGCACGTCAACCCCTGTATACCACATGACTCCAATTCACTCTATTTCTTGCCCTCCTTTCACCCTCCTGCATGTTCAGGCCCCGATCACACAAAATCTTTTTCACTCCATCTTTCCACCTCCAATTTGGTCTCCCTCTTCTCCTCGTTCCCTCCACCTCCGACACATATATCCTCTTGGTCAATCTCTCCTCACTCATTCTCTCCATGTGCCCAAACCATTTCAAAACACCCTCTTCTGCTCTCTCGACCACGCTCTTTTTATTTCCACACATCTCTCTTACCCTTACGTTACTTACTCGATCAAACCACCTCACACCACACATTGTCCTCAAACATCTCATTTCCAGCACATCCATCCTCCTGCGCACATCTCTATATATATATATATATGTTTATATATATATTTATATATATTTATATATATATATATTTATATATATATATATATTTATATATTATATACATATATATATTTATATATATTTATATATATATATATATATATATATATATATATATATATATATATATATATATATATATATATATATATATATATATATATATATTACATATATATTTATATATATATGTATGTATATATATATATATATATATTTATATATATATATATATATATATATATATATATATATATATATATATATATATATATATATATATATATATATATATATATATATATATATCTGGAGGAATGGAATGTATTTAGGGAAGCAGTGATGGCTTGCGCAAATGATGCTTGTGGCATGAGAAGCGTGGGAGGTGGGTTGATTAGAAAAGGTAGTGAGTGGTGGGATGAAGAAGTAAGATTATTAGTGAAAGAGAAGAGAGAGGCATTTGGACGATTTTTGCAGGGAAAAAATGCAAATGAGTGGGAGAAGTATAAAAGAAATAGACAGGAGGTCAAGAGAAAGGTGCAAGAGGTGAAAAAGAGGGCAAATGAGAGTTGGGGTGAGAGAGTATCATTAAATTTCAGGGAGAAGAAAAAGATGTTTTGGAAGGAGGTAAATAAAGTGCGTAAGACAAGGGAGCAAATGGGAACTTCAGTGAAGGGGGCTAATGGGGAGGTGATAACAAGTAGTGGTGATGTGAGAAGGAGATGGAGTGAGTATTTTGAAGGTTTGTTGAATGTGTTTGATGATAGAGTGGCAGATATAGGGTGTTTTGGTCGAGGTGGTGTGCAAAGTGAGAGGGTTAGGGAAAATGATTTGGTAGATAGAGAAGAGGTAGGAAAATCTTTACGGAAGATGAAAGCCGGCGAGGCAGCAGGTTTGGATGGTATTGCGGTGGAATTTAATAAAAAAGGGAGTGACTGTATTGTTGACTGGTTGGTGAGGTTATTTAATGTATGTATGATTCATGGTGAGTTGCCTGAGGATTGGCGGAATGCTTGCATAGTGCCATTGTACAAAGGCAAAGGGGATAAAAGTGAGTGCTCAAATTTCAGAGGTATAAGTTTGTTGAGTATTCCTGGTAAATTATATGGGAGGGTATTGATTGAGAGGGTGAAGGCATGTACAGAGCATCAGATTGGGGAAGAGCAGTGTGGTTTCAGAAGTGGTAGAGGATGTGTGGATCAGGTGTTTGCTTTGAAAAATGTATGTGAGAAATACTTAGAAGAACAAATGGATTTGTATGCAGCATTTATGGATCTGGAGAAGGCATATGATAGAGTTGATAGAGATGCTCTGTGGAAGGTATTAAGAATATACGGTATGGGAGGCAAGTTGTTAGAAGCAGTGAAAAGTTTTTATCGAGGATGTAAGGCATATGTACGTGTAGGAAGAAAGGAAAGTGATTGGTTCTCAGTGAATGTAGGTTTGCGGCAGGGGTGTGTGATGTCTCCATGGTTGTTTAATTTGTTTATGGATGGGGTTGTTAGGGAGGTGAATGCAAGAGTTTTGGAAAGAGGGGCAAATATGAAGTCTGTTGTGGATGAGAGAGCTTGGGAAGTGAGTCAGATGATACAGCGCTGGTGGCTGATTCAAGTAGGAAACTGCAGAAGCTGGTGACTGAGTTTGGTAAAGTGTGTGAAAGAAGAAAGTTAAGAGTAAATGTGAATAAGAGCAAGGTTGTTAGGTACAGTAGAGATGAGGGTCAAGTCAATTGGGAGGTAAGTTTGAATGGAGAAAAACTGGAGGAAGTAAAGTGTTTTAGATATCTGGAAGTGGATCTGGCAGCGGATGGAACCATGGAAGCGGAAGTGAATCATAGGGTGGGTGAGGGGGCGAAAATCCTGGGAGCCTTGAAGAATGTGTGGAAGTCGAGAACATTATCTCGAAAAGCAAAAATGGGTATTTTTAAAGGTATAGTGGTTCCAACAATGTTGTATGGTTGCGAGGCGTGGGCTATGGATAGAGTTGTGCGCAGGAGGGTGGATGTGTGGAAATGAGATGTTTGAGGACAATGTGTGGTGTGAGGTGGTTTGATCGAGTAAGTAATGTAAGGGTGGGAGAGATGTGTGGAAATAAAAAGAGCGTGGTTGAGAAAGCAGAAGAGGGTGTTTTGAAATGGTTTGGGCACATGGAGAGAATGAGTGAGGAAAGATTGACCAAGAGGATATATGTGTCGGAGGTGGAGGGAACGAGGAGAAGTGGGAGACCAAATTGGAGTTGGAAAGATGGAGCGAAAAAGGTTTTGAGTGATCGGGGCCTGAACATGCAGGAGGGTGAAAGGCGGGCAAGGAATAGAGTGAATTGGATCGATGTGGTATACCGGGGTTGACGTGCTGTCAGTGGATTGAATCAGGGCATGTGAAGCGTCTGGGGTAAACTATGGAAAGTTGTGTGGGGCCTGGATGTGGAAAGGGAGCTGTGGTTTCGGGCATTATTACATGACAGCTAGAGACTGAGTGTGAACGAATGGGGCCTTTGTTGTCTTTTCCTAGCGATACCTCGCACACATGAGGGGGGAGGGGGATGGTATTCCATGTGTGGCGAGGTGGCGATGGGAATGAATAAAGGCAGACAGTGTGAATTGTGTGCATGGGTATGTATGTATGTGTCTGTGTGTGTATATATATGTGTACATTGAGATGTATAGGTATGTATATTTGCGTGTGTGGACGTGTATGTATATACATGTGTATGGGGGTGGATTGGGCCATTTCTTTCGCCTGTTTCCTTGCGCTACCTCGCAAACGCGGGAGACAGCGACAAAGCAAAATAAAGTAAATAATGATATATATATATATATATATATATATATATATATATATATATATATATATATATATATATATATATATATTTCCCGCATATTCCCTGCGTGTCATACAAGACGACTAGAAGTGGGAGGAGATGGAATGAGTATCTTTAGGGACTGTCGAATGTGTTTGATGATGAGTGGCAGATTTAGGGTGTTTGGTTGAGGATGGTATGCGAAGTAAGAGTCACAGAAAGTGTTTTGGAGAAGAGAGGAGGTGTCTAAAAGCCTTACGTAAGATGAAATGCAGCAAGACGGCTGGAAATGATGTTATTGCAGTTAAATTTATGAAGAAACTGGGTGACTATGTTGTTGATAGATTGATAAGGATATACGATGTATGTATGGATCATGGTTAAGTGCCTAAGGATTAGTGAAATTCATGTTAAGTGCCACTATAAAGGTAAAGGGGATAGAGTTGAATGCTCAAACTACATAGGCATAAGTTTGTTGATTATTCCTAGAACATTGTATGGGAGGGTATTGAGTGAAAGGGTGAAAGCTTGTACAGAGCATCAGACTGGAGAGGAGGAGTGTGGTTTCAGAAGTGGTAGAGGTTGTGTATATCAGATGTTTACCTAGAAAAATGTGTGAGAAATACTCAAAAAAAAAAATGGATATGGAGAAAGCATATGACAGGGTTGATAGAGATGCTTTGTGGAAGGCGTAAAGAATGTATGGTGTGGGAGGTAAGCTGCTAGGAGCAGTGTAGTGTTTTCATCATGGGTATAAGCGTGAGTACGAGCAGGAAGAGAGAAAAGTGAATGGTTCCCAATAAAAGTCGGTCTGCGGTATGGGTGTTTGATGTCACCGTGGTTGTTTAATTTGTTTATGAATAGAGTGGTGATGGAGGTAAATGCCCGTGACGCATTCGAGGGCCCTCCCAGAGTCGAACTTATGCTGATGTATATACAGATATAGTGTTGAGATGACTTTAATTAGGGCTTCAGTTGCCCGTGCAGTCTCAGCTAAATAAAAAGCAACGATATAAACACCTTTAAAGACTGATGATAATAGAAATCATCTCAAGTCTAAGGCTAACATTTTTCTCCGCCTCCGTAACCGTAAAAGTTTCGAGCATTTTCCATAAAGTCGTCTGTTTGAATTTTCTATTCTTTTTACAGTAAGTCCAACGCTTCTGATCTACAGTCACAGCATTCCCGAAACCCAGTCGTCTGTTTCAGTTTGTATTCCTTTGTATGTCCTATATAGAATATTATTGCTCTTGTGCTTATCACTTTAGGTGACCTTCTCTTTGCTTGAGGTTGGAGTATCTTGAGAGGCCGAACTCAAGTGGAGTGTGAAGGTGATGCGTAGATGGTAGCGAGACAGGCAAAAGAGAAAGTGAGGCATGTATAAGGTTGAGATGTGTGTAGGGTTCGTCGAGTCACAATCAGAGCTGATGAACGCACCAATAGGTCCCTTACCTGGCTCTCACTGGATCTCCTACTGGGCTCGTGTGTGTGGCACTCTTGGCAATAGCCTTTGACTGGTCAGCAGTTTGTGACATTCCGTTACTAGGACGTGTGTTGTAAGCTGACGCGGAATGCCGGTTCGTAATGTAGACGAAAGGCAAATGGGATGCCATACATTTACGACTAGCGTGTTGCATTTTTCGTTTCTATTTTCTTTATCATACATTTTTCAGGAACGGACACTTTTTTCCGCCAATGCCGGACATGCCTGCGTCCGTATCATGATTATCAACACAGACATCGCTTCATTCTGGGAAAGGATTTACACGGAAAGGATTTAGTGGTTGACTTAGGATAGTGGCCGTACATCGTGATGACCGTACTGTGCAGGTGGTCATGGTGGTGCTGGCGTGGCTTAGCTATAGTAGTGGTGGTGTAGGGCAGAGTGGTGGTGGTGGTGTAGGGCAGAGTGGTAGTGGTGGTGGTGTAGGGCAGAGTGGTGGTGGTGGTGGTGTAGGGCAGAGTGATGGTGGTGGTGTAGGGCAGAGTGGTGGTGGTGGTGTAGGGCAGAGTGGTGTGGTGGTGGTGTAGGGCAGAGTGGTGATGGTGGTGTAGGGCAGAGTGGTGTGGTGGTGGTGTAGGGCAGAGTGGTGGTGGTGGTGGTGTAGGGCAGAGTGGTGGTGGTGGTGTAGGGCAGAGTGGTGGTGGTGGTGTAGGGCAGAGTGGTGGTGGTGGTGTAGGGCAGAGTGGTGATGGTGGTGGTGTAGGGCAGAGTGGTGTGGTGGTGGTGTAGGGCAGAGTGTGGTGGTGGTGGTGTAGGGCAGAGTGGTGGTGGTGGTGGTGTAGGGCAGAGTGGTGGTGGTGGTGTAGGGCAGAGTGGTGGTGGTGGTGGTGTAGGGCAGAGTGGTGATGGTGGTGGTGTAGGGCAGAGTGGTGGTGGTGGTGGTGTAGGGCAGAGTGGTGGTGGTGGTGTAGGGCAGAGTGGTGGTGGTGGTGGTGTAGGGCAGAGTGGTGGTGGTGGTGTAGGGCAGAGTGGTGTGGTGGTGGTGTAGGGCAGAGTGGTGGTGGTGGTGGTGTAGGGCAGAGTGGTGGTGGTGGTGGTGTAGGGCAGAGTGGTGGTGGTGGTGTAGGGCAGAGTGGTGGTGGTGGTGGTGTAGGGCAGAGTGGTGGTGGTGGTGTAGGGCAGAGTGGTGGTGGTGGTGTAGGGCAGAGTGGTGGTGGTGGTGTAGGGCAGAGTGGTGGTGGTGGTGTAGGGCAGAGTGGTGTGGTGGTGGTGTAGGGCAGAGTGGTGGTGGTGGTGTAGGGCAGAGTGGTGGTGGTGGTGTAGGCAGAGTGGTGGTGGTGGTGTAGGGCAGAGTGGTGGTGGTGGGTAGGGCCGAGTGGTAGTGGTGGTGGTGTAGGGCAGAGTGGTGTGGTGGTGGTAGGGCAGAGTGGTAGTGGTGGTGGTGTAGGGCAGAGTGGTGGTGGTGGTGTAGGGCAGAGTGGTGGTGGTGGGTGTAGGGCAGAGTGGTGGTGGTGGTGTAGGGCAGAGTGGTGGTGGGTGGTGTAGGGCAGAGTGGTGGGATGGTGGTGTGTAGGTCAGAGTGGTGGGGGTGGTTGTATGGGCAGAGTGGTAGTGGTGGTGGTGTAGGGCAGAGTGAGTGGTGGTGATGGTGTAGGTGCAGAGTGTGGTGGTGGTGCAGAGTGTGTGTGTGTTGTAGGGCAGAGTGATGGTGGTGGTGTAGGCAGAGTGATGGTGGTGGTGGTGTAGGAAGAGTGATGGTGGGGTTAGGACAGAGTGGTGGAGGGTTAGGGCAGGGTAATGGTGGTGGTGGTGTAAGGACAGTGAGAGTTGTGATGGGGACAGAGTCGTGGTGGTGGTAGGACATAGTGATAGTGGTGTTAGGGCAAAGTGCCGGTGATGGTAGAGGACAGTGGTGGTAGTTGTAGGGCAGAGCGGTGGTGGCGGTAAGGCAGAATGGAGTGGTGGTTGTATTAGGGTAGAGTAGTGGTAGTTGTCGGGCAGAGCGGTGGTGGTGGTAGGGCACAATGGTGGTGATGTTAGAGCAGAGTGGTGGTGGTGGTGTTAGTTGAGGGTGATGATGGGAGTGTTAGTGCAGGATGGTGGTGGTACTAGGGCAGAGTGGTTTTGGTGGTAGGGCAGAGGTGTGGTTGTGGTGTTAGGGTAGAGTGATGGTGGTGGTAGGGCAAATTGGTGGTGGTGTTAGGGCAGAGTGTTGATAGTGTTAGGATAGGGTGGTGGTGGTGTTAGGGGAGAGTGATAGTGGTGTTAGGGCAGGGTGGTGTTGGTGTTAGGGCAGAGTGTTGGTGGTGGTAGGGCAAATTGGTGGTGGTGTTAGGGCAGAGTGTTGGTGGTGTTAGGGTAGGGTGGTGGTGGTGTTAGGGGAGAGTGATAGTGGTGTTAGGGCATGGTGGTGGTGGTGTTAGGGCAGAGTGGTGATGGTGTTAGGTCAGGTGGTGGTGGTGTTAGGGCAGAGTGGTGGTGGTGTTAGGGCAGGGTGGTGGTGGTGTTAGGGCAGAGTGGTGGTAGTGTTAGGTCAGAGTGGTAGTGGTGTTAGGGCAGGGTGGTGGTGGTGTTAGGGCAGAGTGGTGGTGGTGTTAGGGCAGAGTGGTGGTGGTGTTAGGGCAGAGTGGCGGTGGTGTTAGGGCAGAGTGGTGGTGGTGTTAGGGCAGAGTGGTGGTGGTGTTAGGGCAGAGTGGTGGTGGTGTTAGGGCAGAGATGGAGTGCTGGTAGGGCAGATTGGTGGTGGTGATAGGGCAGAGTGATGGTGGTTTTAGGGCAGAATGGTGGTAGTATTAGGCAGAGTGGTAGAGTGGTGGTGGTGTTGGGATAAAGTGGTGGTAGTAGTAGGGAAGGATGATGGTGGTGTTAGGACAGAGTGGTGGTGGTAGTGCAGCAGAGTAGTTGTGGTCATAAGGCAGAGTAGTGGTGGTGTTAGGACAGTGATGATGGTGGTAGGTCAGAGAGGTGGTGGTCGTCGTGGTAAGTGAGGGGTTTAGTGGCGTGAGGGCAGAGTGATGGTGGTGGTAGGGCAGAGTGGTGGTAATAGAAGGGCAGGGTGATGGTGGTGTTTGGACAGGGTAGAAGCAGTGTTAAGGCAGAGTATTGGTGGTGTTAGTGCAGAGTGGTGATGGTGTTAGTGCAAAGTGATGGTGGTGTTAGGGCAGAGTGGTGGTGGTGTTAGTGCAGAGTGGTGGTGATGTTAGGGCAGACTGGAGGTGGTGGTGTTAGGGCAGGATGGTGATGGTGTTTGGGCAGAATAGAGGTGGTGTTAGTGCAGAGTGGTGGTGGTGTTAGTGCAGAGTGAAGGTAGTGTTAGTGCAGAGTGGTGGTGGTGTTAGTGCAGAGTGGTGGTTGTGTTAGCGCAGAGTGAAGGTAGTGTTAATGCAGAGTAGTGGTGGTGTTAGTGCAGAGTGGTGGTGGTGTTAGTGCAGAGTAGTGGTGGTGTTAGTGCAGAGTGGTGGTGGTGGTGGTAGGGGAGAGTGATGGTGTTAGGGCAGGAGGGTATTGGTATTATGACAAGAGTTGTGGTAGTGTTAGGGCAGCGTGGTGTTGGTGAGGTGGTGAAGCAGTGTGATGCTAGGAAAAGTGGTGTCAGGGATGGTGGAAGTGGGGAAGAAGTATGGTAGTGGAGAGAGAGAGTGGTGTTAAGTATGATGGAAGTGGTAAAGTAGTGTAGGGGTAGGGAGAGGTGTGTCAGGGATGATGATGATGAAGGTGGTGAAGTAGTGTGGTAGTAGGTAGAGTGGTGTCAGGGATGATAGAGGTGGTGAATTAGTGTGGTGGTAGGTAGAGGTGTCAGGGCTGATGGAAGTGGTGAAGTAGTGTGGTAGTGGGTAGAATAGTGTCAGGGATGATGGAGGAGGTAAATTAGTGTGGTGGCAGGGAAAGAGATGTCAGAGATTGTGGGATGTTGGAAGTGTTGAAGTAGTGTGTCGTAGTAGGGAGAGTGATGTCAGGAATGATGGGAGTAGTGAAGAAGTGTGTTGGAAGGGAGAGTGGTTTCAGGATGGTGGAAGTAATGAAGTAGTATGGTGGTAGGAAATGTGGTGTTAGGGATGGATGAAGTGGCGAAGTGGTCTTGGTGTCAGGGATGACATAAGTGGTGGAGAGTGGTGTCAGGGATTGTGGAGGTGGTGAAGTATTGTGGAGATAGAGTGGTATCAGGGATGGTGACGTGGTAGGGAGAGTGGAGTCAGAGATGATGGAAGTGGTGAAGTAGTGTGGTGGTAGGGAGAGTGGTGTCAGGGATGTTGTAAGTAGTGAGGTAGTGAGTTGATACGGATATTGGTGTCAGAGATGATAGAGATGGTGATGCACTGTGGTGGTAGGAAGAGTGGTGTCACGTTTGAAGAGAAAGAAGGATGGTGGCAGGGATGATGGTGTCAGGGATGATGTAGTTGGTGAATTGGTGTGGTGGTAGGGACAGCGGTGTCAGGGATGGTGGAAGTGTTGAAGTAGCATGGTGGTAGGTAGATTGGTATTAGAGATGGTGGAAGTGGTAAAGTAGTGTGGTGGTAGGGAGAGTGCTGTCAGGGATGGCTGAAGTAGCGAAATATTAGTGGTGTCATTGATGGCAGAAGTGGTGGAGTAGTGTCAGGGTAGTAAGAGTGTTGTCTGAGACAACAGGGATGGTGGAAGTCGTGAAGTAGTAGTGGTGTCAGTGATAGCACATACGATGAAGAAATGTGTTAGTTGGGAGATTGTTGTCAGAGAGAGTAGAAGTGCTGAAGCAGGTTGGTGGTAGAGATGGTGGTGTCGGGGATGGCAGAAATGGTGTAGTAGTGTGGTGATAAGAGGAGTGGTGTCAGGGGTAATTGAGGGGGTAATGCAGTTTTGTGGTAGGGAGAGTGGTGTCAGAATTAAAGATGAAGAAAGATAGTATTAGAGAGAGTGGTGTCAGGGATGATGGAGGTGGTGAAGCAGTGTGGTGGAAGGAAGAGTGGTGTCAGGGATGATGGAGGTGGTGAAGCAGTGTGGTGGAAGGAAAAGTGGTGTCAGGGATGATGGAGGTGGTGAAGGAGTGTGGTGGAAGGAAGAGTGGTGTCAGGGATGATGGAGGTGGTGAAGCAGTGTGGTGGAAGGAAAAGTGGTGTCAGGGATGATGGACATGATAAACTAGTGTGGTGGTAGGGAGAGTGTTTTCAGGGATGCTTGAAGTGGTAATGTGGTGGTAGGGAGAGTGGTGTCAGGGATTATGAAAGTGGTGAAGCAGTGTGATGGTTGGGGGAATGGTGTCAGTGATAGTGGAAGTGGTGAAGTAGTGTGGTGGTAGGAAAAGTGGTATCAGGGATGGTGGAAGTGGTGAAGTAGTGTGGTGGTAGGAAAAGTGGTATCAGGGATGGTGGAAGTGGTGAAGTAGTGTGGTGGTAGGAAAGGTGGTATCAGGGATGGTGTAAGTGGCGAAGGAGTGTGGTGGTGGGGAGTGTGGTGTCAGTGATGATGGAGGTAGTGAAGTAGTGTGGTTGTCGGAAGATCCGTGTCAGGGATGGTAGAAGTGGTGAAGTAGTGTGGTTGTATTGAGAGTGATGTCAGGGATGGTGTAAGAGGTAAAGTAGTTTGGTGATAAGGAAAGTGGTGTCAGGGATTTTAGAGGTGGTGATGTATTGTGGTGTTGTCGTGTGTTGGTAGGGAGAATGTTGTCAGAGATGATGGAAGTGGTGAAGTAGTGTGGTTATAGGGAGAGTGGTGTTAGGGATGGTGTAAGTGATTACATAGTGGTGTGATAGGGATGGTGGTGTCAGAGATGACAGAGGTGGTGAAGTAGTGTGGTTGTATTGACAGTGGTGTGAGATTCGAAGATGAAGGATGGTGGTAGGGATAGTGGTGTCAGGTATGGTGTAGGTAGTGAAGTGGTGTGGTGGCAGGGAGAGTGGTGTCAGGGATGGCGGAAGTAGTGAAATAGTAATGCCGATAGGGATAGTGATGTCAGGGATGACGTAGTTGGTGAAGTAGTGTGGTGGTAGGGTGAGTGGTGTCAGCGATGGTTGAAGTGGTGAAGTAGTGTGGCTATAGGGAAATTGGTGTCAGGGATGGTGGAAGTGGTGAAGTAATGTGGTGGTAAGGAGAGTGGTTTCATAGATGGTGGAAGTTTTGAAATAGTGTGGTGGTAGAAAAATTGTTGCTAGGGATGGTGGAAGTGTTGAAGTAGTGTGGAAGTAGGGAGAATGGTGTCAGGAATGATGTAAGTGGTATAGTGTAGTGGTTGGGACAGTGGTGTCAGGGATGATGGAGGTGGTGAAGTAGTGTGGTGGCAGGGAGTGTGGTGTCAGGTTGATGGCGGAAGAGGAGCAGACTTTTCGCGGTGTGGCATTACGATGGTGGTAGGGGAGTAGACTGGTCGTGGTAGGGTAGGGTGATGTGGTAGGGGGAGCAGGCTGGACGTAGTATGGCAAACAATGGTGGTTGGGGAGCAGACTGATCATGGCAAGGAAGTGTGATGGTGGTAGGGGAGCAGACTGATCATGGCAAGGAAGCGTGATGGTGGTAGGGGAGCAGACTGATCATGACAAGGAAGTGTGATGGTGGTAGGGGAGCAGACT
This sequence comes from Panulirus ornatus, assembly GCF_036320965.1. Taxonomy (NCBI): domain Eukaryota; kingdom Metazoa; phylum Arthropoda; class Malacostraca; order Decapoda; family Palinuridae; genus Panulirus; species Panulirus ornatus. The sequence goes on from NC_092278.1 coordinate 12,576,385, forward strand.
GATCATGGCAAGGAAGCGTGATGGTGGTAGGGGAGCAGACTGATCATGGCAAGGAAGTGTGATGGTGGTAGGGGAGCAGACTGATCATGGCAAGGAAGTGTGATGGTGGTAGGGGAGCAGACTGATCATGGCAAGGAAGTGTGATGGTGGTAGGGGAGCAGACTGATCATGGCAAGGAAGCGTGATGGTGGTAGGGGAGCAGACTGATCATGGCAAGGAAGCGTGATGGTGGTAGGGGAGCAGACTGATCATGGCAAGGAAGCGTGATGGTGGTTGGGGAGCAGACTGATCATGGCAAGGAAGTGTGATGGTGGTAGGGGAGCAGACTGATCATGGCAAGGAAGTGTGATGGTGGTAGGGGAGCAGACTGATCATGGCAAGGAAGTGTGATGGTGGTAGGGGAGCAGACTGATCATGGCAAGGAAGCGTGATGGTGGTAGGGGAGCAGACTGATCATGGCAAGGAAGCGTGATGGTGGTAATGGAGCAGACTGATCATGGCAAGGAAGTGTGATGGTGGTAGGGGAGCAGACTGATCATGGCAAGGAAGCGTGATGGTGGTAGGGGAGCAGACTGATCATGGCAAGGAAGTGTAATGGTGGTAGGGGAGCAGACTGATCATGGCAAGGAAGTGTGATGGTGGTAGGGGAGCAGACTGATCATGGCAAGGAAGTGTGATGGTGGTAGGGGAGCAGACTGATCATGGCAAGGAAGTGTGATGGTGGTAGGGGAGCAGACTGATCATGGCAAGGAAGTGTGATGGTGGTAGGGGAGCAGACTGATCATGGCAAGGAAGTGTGATGGTGGTAGGGGAGCAGACTGATCATGACAAGGAAGCGTGATGGTGGTAGGGGACAGACTGATCATGGCAAGGAAGTGTGATGGTGGTAGGGGAGCAGACTGATCATGACAAGGAAGTGTGATGGTGGTAGGGGAGCAGACTGATCATGACAAGGAAGTGTGATGGTGGTATGGAGCAGACTGATCATGACAAGGAAGTGTGATGGTGGTAGGGGAGCAGACTGATCATGGCAAGGAAGCGTGATGGTGGTTGGGGAGCAGACTGATCATGACAAGGAAGTGTGATGGTGGTAGGGGAGCAGACTGATCATGGCAAGGAAGCGTGATGGTGGTAAGGGAGCAGACTGATCATGGCAAGGAAGTGTGATGGTGGTAGGGGAGCAGACTGATCATGGCAAGGAAGCGTGATGGTGGTAGGGGAGCAGACTGATCATGACAAGGAAGTGTGATGGTGGTAGGGGAGCAGACTGATCATGGCAAGGAAGCGTGATGGTGGTAGGGGAGCAGACTGATCATGGCAAGGAAGTGTGATGGTGGTAGGGGAGCAGACTGATCATGGCAAGGAAGCGTGATGGTGGTAGGGGAGCAGACTGATCATGGCAAGGAAGTGTGATGGTGGTAGGGGAGCAGACTGATCATGGCAAGGAAGTGTGATGGTGGTAGGGGAGCAGACTGATCATGGCAAGGAAGTGTGATGGTGGTAGGGGAGCAGACTGATCATGACAAGGAAGTGTGATGGTGGTAGGGGAGCAGACTGATCATGGCAAGGAAGTGTGATGGTGGTAGGGGAGCAGACTGATCATGGCAAGGAAGTGTGATGGTGGTAGGGGAGCAGATTGGTCTTGGTGGGGCAGGTTGGTGGTGGTAATGGAGCAGGCTAGTCGTAGTAGGGCAGGGTGATTGTGGTAGGTAAGGAGACTTCTCGTAGTCAGGCAAGGTGATAGTGGTAAGAGGGCAAACTGGTTAAGGTAAGGCAGGGTGATGGAGGTTGGAGAGTAGGCTGGTCGTGGTGAGGCAGGGTAATGGTGGTAGGGGATGAGACTGTTCGTGGTAGGACAGGGTGATAGTGGTGGGGGATCAAGCTGGTAGTGGCAAGGCAGGGTGATGGTGGTAGAAGAGCAGCCTGGTTGTGGTAGGTCAGGGTGATGGTAGTAGAGGGGCAGACTGTCGTGGTAGATTAGGGTGATGGTGGTAGGGAAAAGGCTTGTTGTAATAGGGTGATGGTGACAGGGGGAATGCTGGTCGTAGTAGAGTGATAGTGATGGGGGGGGGGGGGGGTGCAGGCTAAACGTAGAAGGGCAGGGTGATCATTGATAAGGGAGGAGACTGGTCGTGGTAGGGCAGGGGGATGGTAGTAAGAATAAAACTAAGTCGTGATAGGGCAGGATGATTGTGGTAGTGTGCGGACTAGTCGTGGTAGGGCAGGGTGAGGGTGGTAGGGTACCAGGCTGGTCGTGGAAGGGCAGGGTGATGGTGTTAGGGTAGCAGGTTGGTCGTGGAAGGGAAGGGTGATGGTGTTAGGGTAGCAGGTTGGTCGTGGAAGGGAAGGGTGATGGTGTTAGGGTAGCAGGTTGGTCGTGGAAGGGCAGGGTGATGGTGTTAGGGTAGCAGGTTGGTCGTGGAAGGGCAGGGTGATGGTGTTAGGGTAGCAGGTTGGTCGTGGAAGGGAAGGGTGATGGTGTTAGGGTAGCAGGTTGGTCGTGGAAGGGCAGGGTGATGGTGTTAGGGTAGCAGGTTGGTCGTGGAAGGGCAGGGTGATGGTATTAGGGGAGCAGGCTGGTCGTGGAAGAGCAGGGTGATGGTATTAGGGTAGCAGGTTGGTCGTGGAAGGGCAGGGTGATGGTATTAGGGTAGCAGGTTGGTCGTGGAAGGGCAGGGTGATGATGGTATTAGGGTAGCAGGCTGGTCGTGGAAGGGCAGGGTGATGGTGTTAGGAGAGCAGATTGTTCATAATAGGGAAGGCTGACGGTGGTAGGGGAGCAGGCTGGTCGTGGAAGGGTAGGGGTGATCGTGTTAGTAGAGCAGACTTGCCATGGTAGGGTAGAGTGATTGTGGTAGGGGATCAGGTTGGTCATAGTAGAGCATGATGATGGTGGTTCGGGAGCATACTGGTTGTGGTGGGGTAGGGTGATGTGGTAGGGGGGTAGATTGGTCTTGATAGGACAGAATGATGGTGGTAGGGGAGCAGGATGGTGGTAGCAGGGCACGATGATGGTGGTCGTGTTGGGCAAGTGACAGGGGTGCAAGCTGATCGTGTTAGGATTGAATTAGGAGAGTAGCCTGGTTGTGGTAGGTAAGGATGGTAGGGTTGCAGCTTGCTCGTGGTAGGGTAGGATGATGGTGGTAGGATGATGGTGGTAGGATGATGGTGGTGGTTGTGGTGGAATATAATGGTGGTGGTGTTCAGCGGTGATACGGACATAGTGGTTGTGATGGGGCAGAGTAATGATGGGGATGAGACATGGGTAGAGTAATGTTGAAGACGGGACAAGGTAGTTGTGATGGGACAGAGTAATAGGGGTGACAGGACATGGTAATCGTGATGGGGCAGATCGATGGAGAGGATGGGATATGGTAGTTTGTGACAAGGTCAAGTAATAGTGAGTGTGGGACATGGTAGTTGTGATGGAGCAAAATGGTACTGGGGACGGGGCATGGTAATTGTGATGGGGCATGATAATAGTGGGGGTTGAGACATGGTAGTTGTGATGGGGCAGATTGAAAAATAGGGGAGGCCTATATTGGTTCTATGGAGAAGAGCAATAATGGTGGGCAGGACATGATAG
>NC_092278.1:12584970-12622470 GCF_036320965.1 Panulirus ornatus
GGGGTTCTTAGGGAGGTGAATGCAAGAGTTTTGGAAAGAGGGACAAGTATGCATTCTGTTGTGGATGAGAGACCTTGGGAAGTGAGTCAGTTGTTGTTCGCTGGTGATACAGCGCTGGTGCCTGATTCGGGTGAGAAAGTGCAAAACCTGGTGACTGAGTTTGGTAAAGTATTGGAAAGAAGAAAGCTGAGAGTAAATGTGAATAAGAGCAAAGTTATTCGGTACAGTAGGGTTGAGGGACAAGTCAACTGGGAGGTAAATTTGATTGGAGAAAAACTGGAGGAAGTGAAGTGTTTTAGATATCTGGGAGCGGATTTGGCAGCGGATGGAACCATGGAAGCGGAAGTGAATCATAGGGTGGGGGAGGGTGCGAAAGTTCTGGGAGCGTTGAAAAATTGTGGAAGTCGAAAATGTTGTCTTGAAAAGCAAAAAAGGGTATGTTTGAAGGAATAGTGGTTCCAACAATATTTTATGGTTGCAAAGCGTGGGCTATAGATAGAATTATGCGGAAGAGGGTGGATGTGCTGGAAATGAGATGTTTGAGGACAATACGTGGTGTGAGGTGATTTGAAAGGGTAAAAGAGATGTGTGGTAATAAAAAGAGTGTGGTTGAGAGAGCAGAAGAGGGTGTTTTGAAATGGTTTGGTCACATGGAGAGAATGAATGAGGAAAGAGTGACAAAGAGGATTTATGTGTCACAGGTGGAGGGAACAGGGAGAAGTGGAAGATCAAATTAGAGGTGGAAAGATGGAGTGAAAAAGGTTTTGAGTGATTGGGGCCTGAATATGCTGGAGGGTGAAAGGCGTGCAAGGAATAGAGTGAATTGGAACGATGTGGTATACCGGGGCCGACGTGCTGTCATTGGATTGAACCAGGGCATGTGAAGTGTCTGGGGTAAACCATGGAGAGTTTTGTAGGGCCTAGATGTGGAAAGGGAGGTGTGGTTTCGGTGCATTATATATGAAAGATGAAGACTTAGTGTGAAGGAATCTTGCATTTGTTGTCTTTTCCTAACGCTACTTCGTGCATATCCGGGTGGAGGGGGTTGTCATTTCATGTATGGCGGGGTGGCGACGGGAATGAATGAGGACAGACACTATGAATTATATACATGAGTATATATGTATATGTATGTGTGTGTGTATATATGCGTACGTTGAGATGTATAAGTATTTATATGAGTTGTGTGTGGACGTGTATGTATATACATGTGTATGTGGGTGGGTTGGGCCATTCTTTCGTCTGCTTCCATGCGCTACCTCGCTAAAGCGGGAGAAAGCACAAAGTATAATAAAAAAATCATTATTACTATCATTATCTTTATCATCATTATCATTTCTATCATTATTACTATTGTTGCTATCATTATCATTATTATTTTCGTTAATATGATTATCAATACTCTCTGTCATTATATATATATATATATATATATATATATATATATATATATATATATATATCCCTGGGGATAGGGGAGAAAGAATACTTCCCACGTATTCCCTGCGTGTCGTAGAAGGCGACTAAAAGGGAAGGGAGCAGGAAGCTGGATATCCTCCCCTCTCTTTTTTTTTTTTCCCCAAAAGAAGAAACAGAGAAGGGGGCCAGGTGAGGATATTCGCTCAAAGGCCCAGTCCTCATCCTCTGTTCTTAACGCTACCTCGCTAATGCGGGAAATGGCGATTAGTGTAAAAAAAGTATATATATATATATATATATATATATATATATATATATATCTTTTTAATTTGCTTTGTCGCTGTCTCCCGCGTTAGCGAGGTAGCGCAAGGAACCAGACGAAAGAATGGCCCATCCCACCCACATACACGTCAACACACAGCACATACACATACCTATACATCTCAATGTATACATATATATACACACACCGACATATACATATATACCCATGTACATAATTCATACTGTCTGCCTTTATTCATTCCCATCGCCACCCCGCCACATATGGAATAACAATACCCTCCCTTATCATGTGTGCGAGGGAGCACTAGGAAAAGACAACAAAGGCCACATTCGTTCACACTCAGTCTCTAGCTGTCATGTAATAATGCACCGAAACCACAGCCCCCTTTCCACATCCAAGCCCCACAAAATTTTCCATGGTTTACCCCAGACGCTTCACATGCCCTGGTTCAATCCATTGACAGCACGTCGACCCCGGTATACCACATCGTTCCAATTCACTCTATTCCTTACACGCCTTTCACCCTCCTGCGTGTTCAGGCCCCGATCACTCAAAATCTTTCTTACTCCATCTTTCCACTTCCAGTTTGGTCTCCCACTTCTCCTCGTTCCCTCCACCTCTGACATATATATCCTCTTGGTCAATCGTTCCTCACTCATTCTCTCCAGGTGACCAAACCATTTCAAAGCACCCTCTTCTGCTCTTTCAACCACACTCTTTTTATTACCACACATCTCTCTTACCCTTACATTACTTGCTCGATCAAACCACCTCACACCACATATTGTCCTCAACATCTCATTTCCAGCACATCCCCCCTCCTGCGCACACCTCTATCCATAGCCCACGATTCGCAACCATACAACATTGTTGGAACCACTATTCCTTCAAACATTCCCATTTTTGCTTTCCGAGATAATGTTCTCGACTTCCACACATTCTTCAAGGCTCCCAGAATTTTCGCACCCTCCCCACCTTATGATTCACTTCCGCTTCTATGGTTCCATCCGCTACCAAATCCACTCCCAGATATCTAAAACGTCTTCACTTCCTCCAGTTTTTCTCCATTCAAAGTTACCTCCCAATTGACTTGACCCTCAACCCTACTGTACCTAATAACCTTACTCTTATTCACATTTACTCTCAGCTTTCTTCTTTCACACACTTTACCAAACTCAGTCACTAGCTTCTGCAGTTTCTCACATGAATCAGCCACCAGCGCTGTATCATCAGCGAACAAGAACTGACTCACTTCCCAAGCTCTCTCATCCACAACAAACTGCATACTTGTCCCTCTTTCCAAGACTCTTGCATTCACCTACCTAACAACCCCATCCATAAACAAATCAAACAAACATGGAGACATCACACACCCCTGCCGCAAACCTACATTCACTGAGGCCCAATCACTTTCCTCTCTTCCTACACGTACACATGCTTTACATCCTCGATAAAAACTTTTCACTGCTTCTAACAACTTGCCTCACACACCATATATTCTTAATAGCTTCCACAGAGCAACTCTATCATTTCTATCATATGCCTTCTCGAGATCCATAAATGCTACATACAAATCCATTTGTTTTTCTACGTATTTCTCACGTACATTCTTCAAAGCAAACACCTGATCCACACATCCTCTACCACTTCGGAAACCACACTGCTCTTCCCCAATCTGATGCTCTGTACATGCCTTCACACTCTCAATCAATACCCTCCCATATGATTTACCAGGAATACTCAACAAACTCATACCTCTGTAATTTGAGCACTCATTCTTACCCCTTTGCCTTTGTACAATGATACTATGCAAGCATTCCGCCAATCCTCAGGCGCCTCACCATGAATCATATATACATTAGATAACTTTACCAACAAGTCAACAATACAGTCACCCCCTTTTTAAATAAATTCCACTGCAATACCATCCAAACCTGCTGCCTTGCCGGCTTTCATCTTCCGCAAAGGTTTTACTACCTCTTCTCTGTTTACCAAATCATTTTCCCTAAGTCTCTCACTTTGCACACCACCTCGACCAAAACACCCTATATCTGCCACTCTATCATCAAATACATTCAACAAACCTTCAAAATACTCACTCCATCTCCTTTTCACATCACCACTACTTGTTATCACCCCTCCCCCCCTTCCATTAGCCCCCTTCACTGAAGTTCCCATTTGTTCCCTTGTCATACGCACTTTATTTACCTCCTTCCAAAACATCTTTTTACTCTCCCTAGAATTTAATGATACACGAGACTGGGTTATAGTGATGGATGATTTGGATGCAAAGGTGAGTAATGTGTCAGTTGAGGGAATAATTGGTGTACATGGGGTGTTCAGTGTTGCAAATGGAATTGGTGAAGAGCTTGTAGATTTATATGCTAAAAAAGGAATGGTGATTGGGAATACCTCGTTTAAAAAGAGATATACATAAATATACATATGTAAGTAGGAGAGATGGCCAGAGAGCGTTAATGGATTACGTGTTAATTGACAGGCGTGCGAAAGAGAGACTTTTGGAAGGTAATGTGCTGAGAGGTGCATCTAGAGATGTGTGATTATTATGTTGTGCAGGCGAAGTTGAAGATTTGTAGAGGTTTTCATAAAAGAAGAGAGAACGTTGGTTTGAAGAGAATGGTGAGAGTAAGTGAGCTTGAGAAGGAGACTTGTGCGAGGAAGTACCAGGAGAGACTGAGTAGAGAATTAAAAGATGAGAACAAAGGACGTAAGGGGAGTGTGGGAGAAATGGGATGTATTTAGGGAAGCAGTGATGGCTTGTGCAAAAGATGCTTGTAGCATGAGAAGCGTGGGAGGTACTGAGTGGTGGGATGAAGAAGTAAAATCATTAGTGAAAGGGAAGAGTGGCATTTGTACTATTTTTGCAGGGAAAAAATGCAAAAGACTGGCAGATGTATAAAAGAAAGAGGCAAGAGGTCAAGAGAGAGGTATAGGAGGTGAAAAAGAGGGCAAATGAGAGTTGGGTTGAGAGAGTATCATTGAATTTTAGGGAGGATAAAAAGATGTTTTGGAAAGAGGTAAATAAAGTGCGTAAGACAAAGGAACAAATGGGTACACAAATGAAAGCGGCTAATGGGGAGAGAGCAGAAGAGGGTGTTTTGAAATGGTTTGGTCACATGTAGGGCATAAGTGAGGAGAGATTGACAAAGAGGATATATGTGTCAGAGGTGGAGGGAACGAAAAGTGGGAGACCAAATTGGAGGTGGAAGGATGGAGTGAAAATAGAATTTGAGTGATCGGGGCCTGAACATGCAGGAGGGTGAAAGGCGTGCAAGGAATAGAGTGAATTGGAACGATGTGGTATACCGATGTCGACTTGCTGTCAGTGGATTGAACCAGGGCATGTGAAGCGTCTGGGGTAAACCATAGAAAGTTTTGTGGGGCCTGGATGTGGAAAGGGAGTTGTGGTTTCAGAGCATTATACATGACAGCTAGAGACTGTATGTGAACGAATGTGGCCTTTGTTGTCTTTTCCTAGTGCTACTTCGCGCACATGCGGGGGGAGGGGGTTGTCATTTCATGTGTGGCGGGGTGGCGACGGAATGAATAAAGGCAGACAGTATGAATTATGTACAAGTGTATATTGTACATGTCTGTGTGTGTATATGTACGTATACGTTGAGGTGTATAGGTTTGTATATGTGCGTGTGTGGACGTATATGTATATGTGGGTGGGTTTTGCCATTCTTATATGTTTCCTTGGGCTACCTAGCTGACGCGAGAAACAGCGACAAATTATAATAAATTAATATACATATATATATATATATATATATATATATATATATATATATATATATATATATATATATATATATATATATATATATATATATTCTAAGATATTTGCACTGTACGAAAGAACTGGATTTTCTTTTTTCTCATGTTCAGTTGAAGGATAAACAACAATGAAAATGAACTAGTCTCTTCTTGCTTATTGTCTTTCCTTTCGTAACATCAGTTATATACTCACTAGAGATATCCTGAGAGGCTGACTCGACTCATTGGTTGAGTCTTGTTGCAGGGGCAGGAGAATGTGCACCTGGGGAGTTCACCTGCTCCAGCGGCCAGTGTATCCCGGGCCACTATAGATGCCAGGTGACTACGGACAAGAGACACGGCTGTGTTGATCTCTCCCACCTCCTGAACTGCTGTAAGTCCCTCACAGACCCAGGTCTGGTTAACTCGTGCATGTGAACTTTTCCTGAAACCCTTGCATTTTTGTCAGAAATCTGATTCTTTTTTTCTCATTTTTGTTGTTCTTCCTTTAGGTAGATCCCTTACGTTGTTTTTCCTATATAAAAGCCAGAGATCTTTGTGTTTCCATCAAGAGATTTGGTAATTATATTGAAGGGATATTTGCTGTATGAAAATATTGCAGGCCCTTCGAATTATTTTATTCTTGTCAAAGCTATGAATCACTTTTTAAAATGGTCATTTCAATGGTATTCAATAATTAAGCAAGCGATTCGTTCATCATTTCTGTTGTTATTGTAGTCATCTTTCACATCTTCAGGTCTTTAGATCAGGCTTCACAAAATGGGCTCACACACAAACGCATGCACAACACTTAACGCTGACTGGCAGCTTTCACAGCATCTCGATTTTTCTGCTACAATGTTTTTGGGAACCAAAATAGACGGAAAACTTTGCATCTGCCTCAGCAAATACAAAGCAACATTAACCTGACATGTGGGACTGAAAATGATAGCGTAATTAATTTAAACGCAACATCAAAGTCTAAACAAATTGACCTAGTCTTAGAAGTCACAAAGTCTTGTTAAAATGTCACATTATTGCGATTTAATCGGGCTATGATTAGATCTACTGTCATGACTATGTTTGACCTTACTCTTGACTTCTTGTGACCTAGCTCACTATGCATCTTATCTCACACACGTAATCCTAAGCGGATTAAATCAATTAACTTAACGTGAGAAACAGGTTCTCTTTTTTATTTTAGTTTTCCTTCTACCGCTCATTTTCCCTGACTTACATCTTGCCCAGCTGACTACACTCGATTTAGTCGTAAGAGCAGCATGACCAACCTTAAAGAGCAGCTTCACCCATGTATGACCAGACTTCATTAAGGTATGACCTGACCCTGCGTGTACCTCCAGCAACGTATGAATGTGGACCACACCAGCTGAAGTGTGGCTCGGGTCCGTGTCTGGGTCAGGAGAGAGTTTGTGACGACCGTATCGACTGTCCCCTCACTTGGGACGATGAAGATTACTGCCGTGAGTACCCTCACTATGAAGGACATCTGATTTGTCTCATTCAGTTGATGCGTTAATCGCTTCGGTTGTAGTGCGCATGTCGTTTGGTATATATGGTGCGTAATGCGCTTAGTGTGTCATGCGCTTAGTGCGTTATGCGCTTAGTGTGTCATGCGATTAGTGTGTTATGCGCTTAGTGTGCTATGCACTTAGTGTCATGCGCTTATTGTGTTGCACTTAGTGTGTCATGCGTTTAGTGTGTTATGCACTTAGTGTGACATGCGCTTATTATATCATGCACTTAGTGTGTCATGCGCTTGGTGTATTATGCGCTTGCTGTGTCATTTAGCGTTTGTGTATCTCAGGCACACGACATGAAACATATAGCATTTGTTGTTCTTGATGTCTTTCTCTACTTCGATCACGAGAGATTGCAGTTGCTATACAAGTGTCATCACTGGTTATATATTGGATGTGTGTTTATCTTCAACATTAAGGAAGCTAACGAGAGACTGGCAAGGATGGGAATCAGGCTGCACTCGGTGAGACAGAAACTCTGTAGATGTCTATGGTGAGTGTTCCATGTACTGGTGATGTAGTGCTTCTGTTACCAGAGCTTCTCCTTCAAATTTTGTAGTGAGGTGGCAGTGAACGAGACTCACTCAGTAAAGAAGGATAGTGAGCAATACACATGAAGAAAAAGTATAGCGAAGGATGTTCAGGCCGTCGACAATGAACTGTAGCTTTAAAGTGAACTTTTTTCAAGGAAGCTAAAGACGAGTGGAGGGGGCTGTACCTCCTCACGCAGGGTGGTGGATGAAGAAAGTCCTCTCACGAAGTATGGTTCGCGTGGTTAATTTCTTTCTCGCGGAGTGGTGGCCTCGTGACCAGAGCTGAGAGCGGCAGTGATACGTGTGCTGAGGTTTGGTTGAGCTGTGATGATATGATTGTTTATGGTGTGTAGATGACACAGCAAAGCTCACTAACATGAAGATTAGTCATTACGTAAAATGTACATGTAATGAAGACGTAATGAGAGAATAATTAGTACATTATTGTACGAATGATTTAAACAGACTGAAGAGTGAACTCCAGAAAGTACAGTAGGAAAAGCCAGTGGAAATAAAATGTTTTGGGAGAGCTGTAATGACAGACTGATAGACGTGTCTCAGATCTCCAGAAACGTAAAGGGAAAGACAGATGAACATCACTGAAAAGAGGCTCAAAGTTGTGAGAGAGGAGCGAAGACGACCTGACGCTGAGCAGCGAGGCAGGATTCCCTTCCGTCGTCGGTCATATTAAGCTGTCGAGCAAGGTAATGGAAAAGAGGGATAGTTTGTTCTAGGCTTCAAGAAGATGTATACATAAGTGTCGTTGCTGTGCTTGAAGTTTCATGAGAAAAATTCATCTTTTGTTACGTATATGATGAGATGTCTGCATCGATAGAAAATATAAAAAGCTTTAAGAGGAACTGAGATGATACTGGACGACTGTTCGCCTGAGGTAGAGGAGAAATGCAACTCAGGGTTCGCTTCCAACTGGGTACAGTATGTGAAGGTTAAACAAAACACTTCACAGGTAATCTTCAGGTGGGACTCGAGGGCGTGGAGTGTTACACGATTTATTGCCTTGGTTTAGGATTGTATTTCCTCCCAGGGGTAAACGCAAGAGAACAAAGTGGTCGTACATAAAACACCTCCGCCTGTTATTCATAAGTATTTTCTTTTTCATATTTGATCGCCGAGCCCCGCGTTAGCGAGGTAGTGCCACGAAACAGACGAAGAAAAACTCATCCATTCATATATACACATATACACATACACGCCCATACAGGCATATATACATACATATTCCTATGAGTCCACATGGAAAATGAAACACGATAAGCTCCCAAGTCCACTTTCGTGTAATAATCACATCATTAGGGGAGACACAAGAGAGAAATATAAGTCAGTTGATATACATCGAAGAGACGAAACTAGGACGCCATTTGGTAAACTTGTGATTGTCCAAAACATACAAAGAGCGTTCATAAACTTTCATTTTACAAATTTTATCAACAATAAAGTTATCTAATTTGTATAGACCATCACTAATATTAAGATTATAATTCTTTGTGTATCTAATAATAGAAAATTCAATGATATTTCTCTTGGTAATAGAGTTAGAGTTAATAACTGAGATGGCGTTACTCCAGTCAATGCAATGATCATAGTTTTAACCTGATTAAACAAGGCATTTAATTCTTGTCCCGTTCTTATACTATATTTATGTTGCTTAAGTCTAACAGAAAGATCCTTACCAGTCTGACCAACATAAAATCTATCACATTTTCCACAAAGCACTTTATAGATGCATCCAAGAGAATTTTCTGGTGAATTCCTGATTAAGATATTCTTTATACTATTATTGTTGCTAAAGGCAACATTTACATTAAAGGATTTAAGCAACATGAGAAGCAAAGTGAAATTATTATTAAAAGGGAGAACTAAAAGATTCTTGGTGTCAATGGGAGGTTTGGGTTCAACTGTATAAAATGATTTCTTTGCTAACTTAAGGGATTTATCAATGAAAGATCTAGGGTACTTTAACTTAGATCCAATAGAATATATCTTCTCAAACTTATCATCAATAAAATCTGGATTGCAAATACGTAATGCCCTAAGGAACATAGATTGAAATAATGATAATTTAACTCTGTCATGTTGAGATGAGTAATAATGGATATATGAGCATACACTGGTGGGTTTTCTGTATATGCTAAACTTAAACTTGTTTGATATACATATCAATATATACACGTATATTTACATATGCATATACATACACGTATGTTTACATATACATACACATACACAGCCATAAACACATTCACATCTACATATTCGTTCTTGCTTACCTTCATCCATTCTCGGTGCTACCCCACCCCACAGGAAAAAGCATCGCCATCCCCTGCTTCAGCGAGGCAGCGCCAGTAAAACAGACCAAAAAAGGCCACATTCGTTCACACTCAGTCTCTAGCTGTCATGTGTAATGCACCTAAACCACAACTCCCTATCCACATCCAGGCCCCACAGACCTTTCCGTGGTTTACCCCACACGTTATACATGCCCTGGTACAATCCATTGACACCATGTCGACCCCGGTATACCACATCGTTCCAATTCACTCTATTTCTTGCACGCCTCTCAACCCCCCCTCTATGTTCAGGCCCCGATCGCTCAGAATCTTTTTCACTCCATCCTTCCACCTCCAATTTGGTCTCCCGCTTCTCCTTGTTCTCTACACCTCTGACACATATATCCTCTTTGTCAACCTTTCCTCGCTCATTCTCTCCATATGTCCAAATCATTTCAACACACCATTTTCTGTTCTTTCAACCACACTTTTCATTTCCACACATTTCTCTTACCCTTTCATTACTTACTCGATCAAACCACTTCACACCACATATTATCCTCAAACATTTGATTTCCAACACATCCACCCTCCTCCGCACAACCCTGTCCATAGCCCATCCCTCGCAACCATACAATATTGTTGGAACTGCTGTTCCTTCAAACATACCCATTTTTCCTCTCCGAGATAACGTTCTCTCCTTCCACACATTCTTCATCGCTCCCAAAACCTTCGTCCCCTCCTCCATCCTGTGACTCACTTCCGCTTCCATGGTTCCATCCGCTGCTAAGTCCACTCACAGATATATATAGCACTTCACTTCCACCAAGTTTTCTCTATTCAAACTTACCTCCCAATTAACAGGTCCCTCAACCCTACTGATCCTAATAACCTTGCTCTTATTCACATTCACTCTCAACTTTCTCCTTTCACACACTTTTCCAAACTCAGTCACCACATATGCTGTTTCTCACTCCAATCAGTCACCAGAGCTGTATCATTGGCGAACAACAACTGACTTCCCAGTCCCTCTCATCCCCAACAGACTGCATACTCGCCCCTCTCTCTAAAACTGTTGCATTCTTCTCCCTAACAACCCCACCCATAAACAGATTAAACAACCATGGGAAAATAACACATCCCTGCCGCAGACTAACCTTCACTGGAAACCAATCACTCTCATCTCTTCCTACTCGTACACATGCCTTAAATCCTTGGTAAAATTTTCACTGCTTCTAGCAACTTACCTCCCACACCATATACTCTTCAGACCTTCCACAAAGCATCTTTATGAACCCTATCATATGCCTTCTCCAGATCCATAAATGCTACATACAAATGGATCTGTTTTTCTAAATATTTCTCACACACATTCTTCAAGGCAAACACCTAATACACACGTCCTCTACCACTTCTGAAACCACACTGCTCTTCCCCAATCTGATGCTCTGTACATGCCTTCACCCTCTCAATCAACACCCCTCCCATACAATATTCCAAGAATACTCAGCAAACTTATGCCTCTGTAGTTTGAACACTCACCTTAATCCCCTTTGTCTTTGTACTATGGAACTATGCATGCATGCCGACAATACTCAGGCACTTCACCATGATGCATACATAAACTAAAAGTCCTCACCAACCAATCAACAACGCAGTCACCCACTTTCTTCATAGATTCTATTGTAATATCATCTAAACCCAACGCCTTGCCGGATATCATCTTCAGCAAAGGTTTCACTACCTCTTCTCTCTTAACCAAATCATTCTCCCTGGCCCTGTCACTTCGCACACCACTTCGACCAAAACACCATACACCTCCAACTTTATCATCAAGCACATTCAATAAACCTTCAAAATACTCATTCTATATCCTTCTCGCTTCACCACTAGTTATTACCTCCCCATTAACCCCCTTGACCGATGTTCTCATTTGTTCTCTTGTCTTACGCACGTTATTTACTTCCTTCCTAAACATAATTTAATTCTCCTTAAAGTTTAATGATACTCTCTCATCCCAACCCTCATTTACCTTCTGTTGCAACCGTTGCACCTTCACCTTGGTCTGTCGCTTTCTTTTAATTCATCTCTTTCCTTATAAGTTTCGTTCAAACGACTCTCTTTTCTCTTTCACTAACAACTTTACTTCTTCATCCCACCACTCACTACCCTTATTAATCTGCCCACCTCTAACCTTTCTCATGCTACATGCATCTTTTACATATGCCATCATTGCTTCCACGAATACATCCCATTCTTCACACACTTCCCTCACGTCATATGCTCTCACCTTTTGTCATTCTACATTCAGTCTTTCCTAGTACTTCCTCACACAATTGTCATTTCCAAGCTCACATATTCTCATTACTCTCTTCTCCCCATCATTCTTTCTATTTCCTTGAAAAGCTTTACAAATCTTCACCTTCGCCACCACAAGGTAGTGATCAGACATCCTTCCAGCTGCCCCTCTCAGCACGTTAACATCCAAAAGTATCTGTTTTTTTACGCGATTATAATTAGCACATGAACCAGTAATGCCCTTTGACCATCTTTCCTACTCACATACGTATATATATATATATATATATATATATATATATATATATATATATATATATATATATATATATATATATCTGCTTTGTCGCTGTCTCCCGCGTTTGCGAGGTAGCGCAAGGAAACAGACGAAAGAAATGGCCCAACTCACCCCCCATACACATGTATATACATACGTCCACACACGCAAATATACATACCTACACAGCTTTCCATGGTTTACCCCAGACGCTTCACATGCCCTGATTCAATCCACTGACAGCACGTCAACCCCGGTATACCACATCGATTCAATTCACTCTATTCCTTGCCCTCCTTTCACCCTCCTGCATGTTCAGGCCCCGATCACACAAAATCTTTTTCACTCCATCTTTCCACCTCCAATTTGGTCTCCCACTTCTCCTATATATATATGTATATATATATATATATATATATATATATATATATATATATATATATATATATATATATATATATATCTTTTTTTTTCTTTTCTTTTGCTTTGTCGCTGTCTCCCGCGTTTGCGAGGTAGCGCAAGGAAACAGACGAAAGAAATGGCCCAACCCACCCCCATACACATGTTGTACATACGTCCACACACGCAAATATACATACCTACACAGCTTTCCATGGTTTACCCCAGACGCTTCACATGCCCTGATTCAATCCACTGACAGCACGTCAACCCCGGTATACCACATCGCTCCAATTCACTCTATTCCCTGCCCTCCTTTCACCCTCCTGCATGTTCAGGCCCCGATCACACAAAATCTTTTTCACTCCATCTTTCCACCTCCAATTTGGTCTCCCTCCTCTCCTCGTTCCCTCCACCTCCGACACATATATCCTCTTGGTCAATCTTTCCTCACTCATTCTCTCCATGTGCCCAAACCATTTCAAAACACCCTCTTCTGCTCTCTCAACCACGCTCTTTTTATTTCCACACATCTCTCTTACCCTTACGTTACTTACTCGCTCAAACCACCTCACACCACATATTGTCCTCAAACATCTCATTTCCAGCACATCCATCCTCCTGCGCACAACTCTATCCATAGCCCACGCCTCGCAACCATACAACATTGTTGGAACCACTATTCCTTCAAACATACCCATTTTTGCTTTCCGAGATAATGTTCTCGACTTCCACACATTCTTCAAGGCTCCCAGAATTTTCGCCCCCTCCCCCACCCTATGATCCACTTCCGCTTCCATGGTTCCATCCGCTGCCAGATCCACTCCCAGATATCTGAAACACTTCACTTCCTCCAGTTTTTCTCCATTCAAACTAACCTCCCAATTGACTTGACCCTCAACCCTACTGTACCTAATAACCTTGCTTTTATTCACATTCACTCTTAACTTTCTTCTTTCACACACTTTACCAAATTCAGTCACCAGCTTCTGCAGTTTCTCACATGAATCAGCCACCAGCGCTGTCTCATCAGCGAACAACAACTGACTCACTTCCCAAGCTCTCTCATCCCCAACAGACTTCATACTTGTCCCTCTTTCCAAAACTCTTGCATTCACCTCCCTAACAACCCCATCCATAAACAAATTAAACAACCATGGAGACATCACACACCCCTGCCGCAAACCTACATATATATGTGTGTGTGTGTGTGTGTGTGTGTGTGTATTCGAAAGGCTCACAATTTTGTGCATGATCAAGATATTCCTATGAAACCGTGAGGAAAAAGAAACACGATAAGTTCCCAAGTGCACTTTCGTGTAATAATCACATCATCAGGGGAGACACAAGAGAGAAATATAAGTCAGTTGATATGCATCGAAGAGACGAAGCTAGGACGCCATTTGGTAAACATGAGATTGTCCAAAACATTCAACGAGCATTCAAAAACTTATCATTTTACGAACTTTATCAACAATAAAGTTATCTAATTTATATAGACCGTCACTAATATTAAGATTATAATTCTTTGCGTATTTAACAATAGGAGATTATATGATATTTCTCGTGGTAATACAGTTAGAGTTAATAACTGAGATGGCTTTACTCCAGTCAATACAATGATCATAGTTTTTAACGTATTTAAACAAGGCATTTGATCCTTGTCCCGTTCTTATACTATATTCATGTTGCTTAAGCCTAACAGAAAAATCCTTACCAGTCTCTCTAACATAAAATTTATCACAATTTCCACATGGCACTTTATAGATGCATCCAAGAGAATTTTCTGGTGAATTCCTGATTAAGATATTCTTTATACTATTATTGTTGCTGAAGGCAACATTCACATTAAAGGATTTAAGCAACATGGGAAGTAAAGTGAAATTATTATTAAAAGGGAGAACTAAAAGATTCTTGGTGTCAATGGGAGGTTTGGACTCAACTCTATAAATGATTTCTTTGCTAATTTAAGAGATTTATCAATGAAAGATCTAGGGTACTTTGACTTAGATCCAATAGAATATATCTTCTCAAACTCATCATCAATAAACTCTGGACTGCAAATACGTAATACCCTAAGGAACATAGATTGAAATGATAATAATTTAACTCTGTCATGTTGAGATGAGTAATAATGGATATATGAGCATACATTGGTAGGTTTTCTGTATACGCTAAACTTAATCTTGTTTCCTAACCTATGGATCATGCAATCTAAAAATGGTAACATACCACTATTTTCATTTTCTACAGTTAATTTGATGGAAGGCAATAAATTGTTAAGTAAGGGGAGAAATATTTGTCAATATTCATTTCTTGGCCAAACACAAAGAACATCATCTACATACCTAAACCAAATTGCATTAGAAGGTAAGATATCCTTCAGTAATATTGTTTCAAAAAATTCCATATAAAGATTACTTAGTACAGGTGAAAGAGGGTTACCCATTGCCATACCAATTTTTTGAGCATGATTATCTCCATTGAATTGAAATACACAGTCTTTTATACACAATTTTATCAGTTCAATTAAAACAGACTTTGAAATAGGTGAATGAATATCATCCAAGACATCAAATAAATATTCTAAAAGGTCATCAACTGGAACTTTAGTGAAAAGTGAGGAAACGTCAAAGCTAACTAGTTTGAAATCAAAATTAACATTGATATTATTTAGCTTGTTGACTAAATATACATTGTTCATGATATTAGAATTTTATACCTTACCCACTAAAGGATATAATAAAGAAACTAACCATTTTGACAATTTATAAGAGATGGAGCTTAGTGAACTCACTATAGGTCTTGCTGAAAAATTCAGTTTATGTAAGTCCATACATATATGGCAATGAAGGGGATAAAGATGACAAACTTTTGAGAAGTGAACTGTTACCTTTCAACAACAACTTCATTTCTTTATTGAAATGGGAAATAACTGCTTCTAAGGGATTTTTTCAAAGTTTAGAATATGTTGTGTCATCATTTAAAAGATCATTCATTTTAGACAGCTCCCTCCAGATCCCACAAAACTTTCAATGGTTTACCCCAGACGCTTCACATGCCCTGGTTCAATCCATTGACAGCACTTCGACCCCGTTCTACCATATCGTTCCAATTTACTCTATTCTTTGCACGCCTTTCACCCTCCTGCATGTTAAGTCCCCGAACACTCAAAATCTTTCTCACTCCATCTTTCAACATCCAATTTGATCTCCCACTTCTCCTCGTTCCCTCCACCTCTGACACATATATCCCTTTGTCAGTCTTTCCTCACTCATTCTCTCCATATGACCAAAGCTTTTCAAAACACCCTCTTCTGCTCTCTCAACCACACTCTTTTTATTATCACACATCGCTCTTACCCTTACATTACTTATTCGACGAAACCACCTCACACCACATATTGTCCTCAAACATCTCATTTCCAATACATCCACCCTCCTGCGCACTACTCTATCCATAGCCCACGCCTCGCCACCATACGACATTGTTGGAACCACTATTCCTTCAAACATACCCATTTATGCTTTCGGAGATAATGTTCTCGACTTCCACACATTCTTCAATGCTCCCAGAATTTTCGCCCCCTCCCCCACCCTATGATTCATTTCCTCTTCCATGGTTCCATCCGCTGCCAAATCCACTCCCAGATATCTAAAACACTTCACTTCCTCCAGTTTTTCTCCATTCAAACTTACCTCCCAGTTTACTTGACCCTCAACCCTACTGTACCTAATAACCTTACTCTTTTTCACATTTACTTTCAGCTTTCTTCTTTCACAGACTTTACCAAACTCAGTCACTAGCTTCTACAGTTTCTCATATGAATCAGCCACCAGCACTGTATCATCAGCGAACAACAAGTGACTCACTTCCCAAGCTCTCTCATCCACAACAGACTGCATACTTGCCCATCTTTCCAAAACTCTTGCATTCACCTCCCTAACAACCCCATCCACAAACAAATTAAACAGCCATGGAGACATCACACACCCCTGCCGCAAACCTACATTCACTGAGAACCAATCACTTTCCTCTCTTCCTACACGTACACATGCCTTACATCCTCGATAAAAACTTTTCACTGCTTCTAACAACTTGCCTCCCACACCATATATTCTTAATACCTTCCACAGAGCATCTCTATCAACTCTATCATATGCCTTCTCCAGATCCATAAATGCTACATACAAATCCATTTGCTTTTCTAGGTATTTCTCACATACATTCCTCAAAGCAAACACCTGATCCACACACCCTCTCCCACTTCTGAAACCACACTTCTCTTCCCCAATCTGATGCTCTGTGCATGCCTTCACCCTCTCAATCAATACCCTCCCATATAATTTCCCAGGAATACTAAACAAACTTATACCTCAGTAATTTGAGCACTCACTCTTATCCCCTTTGCCTTTGTACAATAGCACTATGCAAGCATTCCGCCAATCCTCAGGCACCTCACCATGAATCATACATACATCAAATAACCTTAACAATCAGTCAACAATACAGTCACCCCCTTTTTTAATAAATTCCACTGCAATACCATCCAAACCCGCTGCCTTGCCGGCTTTCATCTTCCGGAAGGCTTTTACTACCTCTTCTCTGTTTACCAAATCATTTTAATAAAACCCTCTCACTTTGCACACCACCTCAACCAAAACACCCTATATCTGCCACTCTATCATCAAACACATTCAACACACCTTCAAAATACTCACTCCATCTCCTTCTCACATCACCACTACTTGTTATCACCTCCCTATTAGCCCCCTTCACTGAAGTTCCCATTTGTTCTCTTGTCTTACGCGCTTTATTTACCTACATCCAAAACATCTTTTTATTCTCCCTAAAATTTAATGATACTCTCTCACACCAACTCTCATTTGCCCTCTTTTTCACCTCTTGCACCTTGCTCATGACCTCCTGCCTCTTTCTTTTATACATCTCCCACTCATTTGCATTATTTCCCTGCAAAAATCGTCCAAATGCCTCTCTCTTCTCTTTCACTAATAATCTTACTTCTTCATCCCGTCACTCACTATCCTTTCTAATCTGCCTACCACCCATACTTCTCATGCCACAAGCATCTTTTGCGCAAGCCATCACTGCTTCCCTAAATACATCCCATTCCTCCCCCACTCCCCTTCCGTCCTCCGTTCTCACCTTTTTCCATTCTGTATTCACTCTCTCCTGGTACTTCCTCACACAAGTCTTCTTCCCAAGCTCACTTAATCTCACCACTCTCTTCACCCCAACATTCTCTCTTCTTTTCTGAAAACCTCTACAAATCTTCACCTTCACCTCCACAAGATAATGATCAGACATCCATCCAGTTGCACCTCTCAGCACATTAACATCCAAAAGTCTCTCTCCTTCGCGCGCCATCAATTAACACGTAATCCGGTAACGCTTTCTGGCCATCTCTCCTACTTACATACGTATACTTATGTATATCTCTCTTTTTAAACAAGGTATTCCCAATTACCAGTCCTTTTTCAGCACATAAATCTACAAGCTCTTCACCATTTCCATTCACAACACTGAACACCCCATGTATACCAATTATTCCCTCAACTGCCACATTTTACTCACCTTTGCATTCAAATCACCCATCACTATAACCCGGTCTCGGTCATCAAAACCACTAACACACTCATTCAGCTGCTCCCAAAACACTTGCCTCTCATGATCTTTCTTCTCATGCCCAGGTGCAAATGCACCAATAATCACCCATCTCTCTCCATCAACTTTCAGTTTTACCCATATCAATCTAAAGGTTACTTTCTTACACTCTATCACATACTCCCACCACTCCTGTTTCAGGAGTAGTGCTACTCCTTCCGTTCCTCTTGTCCTCTCACTAACCCCTGACTTTACTCCCAAGACATTCCCAAACCACTCTTCCCCTTTACCCTTGAGCTTTGTTTCAATCAGGGCCAAAACATCCAGGTTCCTTTCCTCAAACATATTACCTATCTCTCCTTTTTCCTCATCTTGCTTACATCCACACACATTTAGACACCCCAACCTGAGCCTTCGAGGAGGATGAGCACTCCCCGCGTGACTCCTTCTGCTGTTTCCCCTTTTATAAAGTTAAAATACAAGGAGGGGAGGGTTTTTAGCCCCCCGCTCCCGTCCCCTTTAGTCGCCTTCTACGACACGTGAGGAATGCGTGGTAAGTATTCTTTCTCCCCTGAACAACTGACTTATATTTCTCTCTTGTGTCTCCCCTGATGGTGTGATTATCACACGAAACTGCACTTGGGAACTTATCTCGTTTCATTTTCCCCGTGGACTCATAGAAATATATATATATATATATATATATATATATATATATATATATATATATATATATATATATATATATATATATATATATATATATATATATATATACATCTTTTTCTTTTTATTGCTTTGTCACTGTCTCCCACGTTTGCGAGGTAGCGCAAGGAAACAGACGAAAGAAATGTCCCAACCCACCCCCATACACATGTATATACATACGTCCACACACGCAAATATACATACCTACACAGCTTTCCATGGTTTACCCCAGACGCTTCACATGCCCTGATTCAATCCACTGACAGCACGTCAACCCCGGTATACCACATCGATCCAATTCACTCTATTCCTTGCCCTCCTTTCACCCTCCTGCATGTTCAGGCCCCGATCACACAAAATCTTTTTCACTCCATCTTTCCACCTCCAATTTGGTCTCCCTCTTCTCCTCGTTCCCTCCACCTCCGACACATATATCCTCTTGGTCAATCTTTCCTCACTCATTCTCTCCATGTGCCCAAACCATGTCAAAACACCCTCTTCTGCTCTCTCAACCACGCTCTTTTTATTTCCACACATCTCTCTTACCCTTACGTTACTTACTCGATCAAACCACCTCACACCACACATTGTCCTCAAACATCTCATTTCCAGCACATCCATCCTCCTGCGCACAACTCTATCCATAGCCCACGCCTCGCAACCATACAACATTGTTGGAACCACTATTCCTTCAAACATACCCATTGTTGCTTTCCGAGATAATGTTCTCGACTTCCACACATTCTTCAAGGCTCCCAGAATTTTCGCCCCCTCCCCCACCCTATGATCCACTTCCGCTTCCATGGTTCCATCCGCTGCCAGATCCACTCCCAGATATCTAAAACACCTCACTTCCTCCAGTTTTTCTCCATTCAAACTCACCTCCCAATTGACTTGACCCTCAACCCTACTGTACCTAATAACCTTGCTCTTATTCACATTTACTCTTAACTTTCTTCTTTCACACACTTTACCAAACTCAGTCACCAGCTTCTGCAGTTTCTCACATGAATCAGCCACCAGCGCTGTATCATCAGCGAACAACAACTGACTCACTTCCCAAGCTCTCTCATCCACAACAGACTTCATACTTGCCCCTCTTTCCAAAACTCTTGCATTCACCTCCCTAACAACCCCATCCATAAACAAATTAAACAACCATGGAGACATCACACACCCCTGCCGCAAACCTACATTCACTGAGAACCAATCACTTTCCTCTCTTCCTACACGTACACATGCCTTACATCCTCGATAAAAACTTTTCACTGCTTCTAACAACTTGCCTCCCACACCATATATTCTTAATACCTTCCACAGAGCATCTCTATCATCTCTATCATATGCCTTCTCCAGATCCATAAATGCTACATACAAATCCATTTGCTTTTCTAGGTATTTCTCACATACATTCTTCAAAGCAAACACCTGATCCACACATCCTCTACCACTTCTGAAACCACACTGCTCTTCCCCAATCTGATGCTCTGTACATGCCTTCACCCTCTCAATCAATACCCTCCCATATAATTTACCAGGAAACTCAACAAACTTATACCTCTGTAATTTGAGCACTCACTCTTATCCCCTTTGCCTTTGTACAATGGCACTATGCAAGCATTCCGCCAATCCTCAGGCACCTCACCATGAATCATACATATATTAAATAACCTTACCAACCATTCAACAATACATATATATATATATATATATATATATATATATATATATATATATATATATATATATATATATATATATATATATATATATATATATATACATGCACGTCCACACACGCACATATACATACCTGTACCTTTCAACGTGTACATATATATACATTTATTTTGCTTTGTCGCTGTCTCCCGCGTTAGCGAAGTAGCGCAAGGAAACAGACAAAAGAATGGCCCTACCAACCCACATACACATGTATATACATACACGTCCACACACGCAAATATACATACCTATATACCTCAACGTATACATATATATATACACACACAGACATATATATATATATATACACATGCACATAATTCATACTGTCTGTCTTTATTCATTCTCATCGCCACCTCGCCACACATGAAATAACAACCCCCTCCCCCTCATGTGTGCGGGGTAGCGCTAGGAAAAGAGAACATAGGCCACATTCCTTCACACTCAGTCTCTACCTGTCATGTAATAATGCACCCAAAAACCACAGCTCCCTTTCCCCATCCAGGCCCCACAAACTTTCCATGGTTTACCCCAACGCTTCACATGCCCTGGTTCAATCCATTTACAGCCGTCGACCCCGGTGTTTCCACATCGTTCCAAATTTTCTCTATTCCTTGCACGCCTTTCACCCTCCTGCATGTTCAGGCCCCGATCACTCAAAATCTTTTTCACTCCATCTTTCCACATCCAATATGGTCTCTCACTTTCCTCGTTCCCTTTCCCTCTGACCCCATATATCCCCTTGGTCAATCTTTCCTCACTCATTCTCTCCTTGTGACCAAACCATTTCAAAAAACCCTCTTCTGCTCTCCCCAACCACTTTTTTTTTTTCCACCACTTTTTACCCCTTCTTATTACTTGATCATCCACTACACAAATTGCCTCAATTCCTTTCCAGCACATCCACCCCCCTCCGAAAACTTATCCCTAGCCCACGCCCCCACCCTAAACATTGTTGGAAAAATATTCTTAAACAACCATTTTGCTTTCCCAGAAAGTTCTCGCTTCCACACATTTTTAAAAGCTCCAGAAATTTCGCCCCTCCCCCCCCCTTGACCCTTCCGCTTTCCTGGTTCCCTCCCCTGCCAAAACCACTCCTGATATCTAAAAAACTTTTTTTCCTAAATTTTTTCCATTCAAAATTACCTCCAATTTTTTACCTCAACCCACGTCTAAAAACCTTGCTCTTATTCCATTTACTCTTAACTTTCTTCTTTCAAACTTTACCAAAAATCGCCCCAGTTTCTGAGTTTCTCACCAAAAACAGCCCCGGGGCTGTATCTTTAGGAACAACAATGACTCACTTCAATGGGGGGGGGGGGGGGGGTGGGGATTTTTTCCCCCTTTTTTGGCTACCTCCAAAACCGGGGGAACAACAAATTTAAAAAAAAAAAAAAAAAAATATATATATATAAAATATATATATATTTTATATATATAAAAATTAAAATATATTATATATATAAAATATCTAAAATTATATATATATATTCGCCCCCTCCCCCACCCTATGATCCACTTCCGCTTCCATGGTTCCATCCGCTGCCAGATCCACTCCCAGATATCTAAAAACCTCACTTCCTCCAGTTTTTCTCCATTCAAACTCACCTCCCAATTGACTTGACCCTCAACCCTACTGTACCTAATAACCTTGCTCTTATTCACATTTACTCTTAACTTTCTTCTTTCACACACTTTACCAAACTCAGTCACCAGCTTCTGCAGTTTCTCACATGAATCAGCCACCAGCGCTGTATCATCAGCGAACAACAACTGACTCACTTCCCAAGCTCTCTCATCCACAACAGACTTCATACTTGCCCCTCTTTCCAAAACTCTTGCATTCACCTCCCTAACAACCCATCCATAAACAAATTAAACAACCATGGAGACATCACACACCCTGCCGCAAACCTACATTCACTGAGAACCAATCACTTTCCTCTCTTCCTACACGTACACATGCCTTACATCCTCGATAAAAACTTTTCACTGCTTCTAACAACTTGCCTCCCACACCATATATTCTTAATACCTTCCACAGAGCATCTCTATCATCTCTATCATATGCCTTCTCCAGATCCATAAATGCTACATACAAATCCATTTGCTTTTCTAGGTATTTCTCACATACATTCTTCAAAGCAAACACCTGATCCACACATCCTCTACCACTTCTGAAACCACACTGCTCTTCCCCAATCTGATGCTCTGTACATGCCTTCACCCTCTCAATCAATACCCTCCCATATAATTTACCAGGAAACTCAACAAACTTATACCTCTGTAATTTGAGCACTCACTCTTATCCCCTTTGCCTTTGTACAATGGCACTATGCAAGCATTCCGCCAATCCTCAGGCACCTCACCATGAATCATACATATATTAAATAACCTTACCAACCATTCAACAATACATATATATATATATATATATATATATATATATATATATATATATATATATATATATATATATATATATATATATATATATATATATATATATACATGCACGTCCACACACGCACATATACATACCTGTACCTTTCAACGTGTACATATATATACATTTATTTTGCTTTGTCGCTGTCTCCCGCGTTAGCGAAGTAGCGCAAGGAAACAGACAAAAGAATGGCCCTACCAACCCACATACACATGTATATACATACACGTCCACACACGCAAATATACATACCTATATACCTCAACGTATACATATATATATACACACACAGACATATATATATATATATACACATGCACATAATTCATACTGTCTGTCTTTATTCATTCTCATCGCCACCTCGCCACACATGAAATAACAACCCCCTCCCCCTCATGTGTGCGGGGTAGCGCTAGGAAAAGAGAACATAGGCCACATTCCTTCACACTCAGTCTCTACCTGTCATGTAATAATGCACCGAAACCACAGCTCCCTTTCCACATCCAGGCCCCACATAACTTTCCATGGTTTACCCCAACGCTTCACATGCCCTGGTTCAATCCATTGACAGCACGTCGACCCCGGTGTACCACATCGTTCCAATTTACTCTATTCCTTGCACGCCTTTCACCCTCCTGCATGTTCAGGCCCCGATCACTCAAAATCTTTTTCACTCCATCTTTCCACATCCAATATGGTCTCTCACTTCTCCTCGTTCCCTCCACCTCTGACACATATATCCTCTAGGTCAATCTTTCCTCACTCATTCTCTCCTTGTGACCAAACCATTTCAAAACACCCTCTTCTGCTCTCTCAACCACTTTCTTTTTGTTACCACACATCTCTCTTACCGTTACATTACTTACTTGATCATACCACCTCACACCATATATTGTCCTCAATCATCTCATTTCCAGCACATCCACCCTCCTCCGCATAACTCTATCCATAGCCCACGCCTCACAGCCATATAACATTGTTGGAACCACTATTCCTTCAAACACACCCATTTTTGCTTTCCGAGACAACGTTCTCGCCTTCCACACATTCTTTAACGCTCTCAGAAATTTCGCCCCCTCCCCCACCCTGTGACTCACTTCCGCTTCCATGGTTCCATCCGCTGCCAAATCCACTCCTAGATATCTAAAACACTTTACTTCCTACAGTTTTTCTTCATTCAAACTTACCTCACAATTGACTTATCCCTCAACCCGACTGTACCTAATAACCTTGCTCTTATTCACATTTACTCTTAACTTTCTTCTTTCACACACTTTACCAAACTCAGTCTCCAGTTTCTGTAGTTTCTCACCCAAATCAGCCACCGGCGCTGTATCATCAGCGAACAACAACTGACTCACTTCCCAAGCCCTCTCATCCACAACAGACCGCATATTTGCCCCTCTCTCGAAAACTCTTGCATTCACCTCCCTAACAACCCTATCGATAAAGAAATCAAACAACCATGGCGACATCACGCACCCCTGCCGCAAACCGACATTCACTGAAAACTAATTACTTTCGTCTCTTCCTACTCGTACACATGCTTTACATCCTCAATAAAAACATTTCACAGCTTCTAGCAATTAGCCTCACACACCATATATTTTTAATGCCTTCCGCAGAGCATCTCTATGAAATCTATCATATGCCTTTTCCAGATCCATAAATG
This sequence comes from Panulirus ornatus, assembly GCF_036320965.1. NCBI lineage: Eukaryota > Metazoa > Arthropoda > Malacostraca > Decapoda > Palinuridae > Panulirus > Panulirus ornatus. Next base: position 12,609,962 of record NC_092278.1, read on the forward strand.
CTACATACAAATCCATTTGTTTTTCTAAGTAATTCTCATATATATTCTTCAAAGCAAACACCTGATCCACACATCCCCTACCACTTCTGAAACCACCTTGCTCTTCCCTAATCTGATCCTTTGTACATACTTTCACCCTCTCAATCAATACGCTCCCACATAATTTCCCAGGAATACTCAATAAACTTATATTCTCTGTAATTTGAGCGCTCATCTTTATCCCCTTTCCTTTGCACAATGGCACTATGCAAGCATTCCGCCAATCCTCAGACACCTCACTATGAGTCATACATACTTTAAATATCCTTACCAATCACTCAGCAACACGGTCATCCCTTTTTTGATAAATTCCACTGCAATGCCATCCAAACCCGCTGCCTTCCCGGCTTTCCTCTTCCGCAAAGCTTTTACTATCTCTTCTCTGTTTACCAAATCATTCTACCTAACCTTCTCACTTCGCACACCACCTCGACCAAAACACCCTATATCTGCCACTTTATCATCTAACACATTGAACAAACCTTCAAAATATTCGCTCCATCTCCTTCTCACATCACCACTACTTGTTATCACCTCCCTATTAGCCCCCTTCACCGATGTTCCCATTTGTTCTCTTGTCTTACGCACTTTACCTCCTTCCAAAACATCTTTTTATTCTTCCTAAAATTTAATCATACTCTCTCATCCCAACTCTCATTTGCCCTTTTTTCACCTCTTGCACCTTTCTCTTAACCTCCTGCCTCTTTTTTTTATACATCTCCTAGTCATTTCCACTATTTCCCTTCAAAAATCGTCCAAATGCCTCTCCCTTCTCTTTCACTAATGATCTTACTTCTTCATCCCACCACTCACTACCCTTTCTAATCTGCCCACCTCCCACGCTTCTCATGCCACAAGCATCTTTTTCGCAAGCCATCACTGCTTCCCTAAATACATCCCATTCCTCCCCACTCCCCTTGTGTCCTTTGTTCTCACCTTCTTCCATTGTGCACTCAGTCTCTCCTGGTACTTCCTCACACAAGTCTCCTTCCCGAGCTTGCTTAATTGCACCACTCTCTTCACCCCAACATTCTCTCTTCTTGTATGAAAACCTCTACAAATCTTCACCTTCGCCTCCACAAAATAATGATCAGACACCCCTCCAGTTGCACCTCTCAGCACATTAACATCTAAAGTCTCTCTTTCACACGCCTATCAATTAACATGTAATCCAATAACGCTCTCTGGCCATCTCTCCTTCTTACATACGTGTACTTATGTATATCTCTCTTTTTAAACCAGGTACTCTCAATCAGCAGGCCTTTTTCAGCACACAAATCTACAAGCTCTCCGCAATGAGACATATAAGATAGAAATTTGTCCCAGTCGATCGTGTGACCTAGAGACTTATCGGATATCAGCAACCGCATATGTGAAACTTTCTCATCATTTCATAAATCCGTATCCGTACCCACATCTGCACTCGCGTTTATGATAGATTAAACATCCGCATCCACATCCACGTTTGTGATAAACATTCACATCCGCATCCGCTTCAGCATTTGCGGTTTGATTTAACATCTGTGTCCGCATCCTTACCACAGACAAAGAGGATGTGATGGATATACAAAAGAAGACTGAAAGACAAAAGCTAGTTGCGCTGACCGCTTCTCGTCACTCCGTGATAGTGGCGGGGGAAGAAGGAGCTGGTGTGAGTCATATGAGTCACCATGCACTCGCCGAAGTGTAGAGGAGTTTACCTTATGAGTAGGTGGTGTGTCAGTCGATCACGCTGCTTGAAGTGAGATAAACAAGCTTACCAAGCTTGACTGACTCTCTTTTTTTATGTACAATGTCGTCATGAAACAGTCAAGTGTGGAAGCACTTCGTGGAACAACCACATAACTTGGCGTAGTGTCTTGTGCAAAAAAAAAAATATTCATTAAAAGTACGTGGAACTACATCTTTGAAAACTCATTTGAAATCTAGGCACAAAGAACAGTTTGAAGCAGAAAAAAGAAGTTAAGAGGAGAAATTACAGAAAAAACTCCTTTGCAAAAAGTGAAGTCTGACATTAAGCAACGAAATGTTGAAGAATATCTTCAGAGTGGAAAATTGTGGAATGCTTCTAACTTTAAATAAAAAACTAAATACGTATGTTACAAAAGTGTTTGTATTGGATGATTTACCATTCAGTCATGTTGAGGACATATCTAAATTGTTATGTATCTAGAACACAAAAGTATATCGGGCAACCAACACGGTTTCCATATTAGAAGATCCTGCCTGACGAATTTCCTGGAAATTCTTAATATTTTTTTAACGAAATGGTACAAACATTTACCGTCTGATGTAGCATATTTAGATTTCCAAAAGGCTTTCGATAAAGTACCTCACAAGAGACTTACGGAAACTCAAAGCACACGGGATCGGTGATGAACTCTGTACATGGATCAGAGACTGGCTTACCGGAAGAGAGCAGCGTGTAGTATTAAACGGCGAAGCCTCAGATTGGCTAGACGTAACGAGTGGTGTGCCACAGGGGTCGGTTCTAGGCCCAATTCTTTTCATAATATACATTAATGACGTAGAACGCAGTCTCATATCTAAGATTTCCAAATTTGCTTACGATACTAAACTAGGAGGTAGAGCTGTAAACAGGTGGGACTGCGAAATGATTCAAAGAGATCTTACCTTACTAGCAGAGTGGTCAGACATATGGCAAATGAAGTTTAATGTAGACTAGTGTAAAATTATGCACTTTAGAAACAAGAATATACGTTATGACTATAAACTATTTGGAAACTCTTTAAATAAAGTAAATAAAGAAAAGGATCTTGGAGTTATCATTAGCAACAATCTGAAGTACACTAAACAGAGTCAAGCAGGAAGTAAAAAGGCAACTAAATGTTAGGTTTCATAGCCAGGAATATAGACTACAAAACACCAGAAACAATTCTCACATTTTATGAATATCTTGTAAGACCACGCTTTGAATATGCAGTCAAATTTTGGTCCCCAAACTATAATAAAGACGAGGAAAAAATAGAGTAAGTACAAAGACGCGCGACAAAATTGATTCCATCCCTTAGAAATCTGGCATACAATGATAGGCTAAAACGATTGGATGTCTTTTCCCTTGAAAAATGTAGACTTCGCGGCAACTTAATCCAAGCGTTCAAAATTCTGAACAAGTTCGATAAAGTAAATCACAAACATCTTTTCGAAATACAAGAAAATACGATTACCAGGACAAAAGCTTCTTTTCCTATAGGTGTGTTGAGCACTGGAATAGGTTACCGTCAGATGCAGTGGATGCTGAGACTATGAATACCTTCAAAAGTTGTTTAGACAAGTATCTCATATCTCTGATATCCTCTGAGAAAAGGATACCAAAAATAAACTGTATAAACGACAGCGATAATGGGGACGCTAGAAGGCTAATGTGCAGCAGTAGGGAGTCATGGATAGCTTAAGAGAACTGCTCAGCGGAATTACATTTTCTTGTCAAGTTAAATTCCTTTTTTAACAAGACAACCTGGTCGTGGGCCAATAAGACCTCCTGTTGTCTCTTTCTCATATAAACTCATGTAAACCACACTCTTTTCATCACAATACATTTCTCTTATCCTTTTATTACTTACTCGATCAAACCACCTCAAGCATTTCATTTCCAACACATCCACCCTTCTCCGAACATCCTCATCTATAGTCCATGCTTCGCATCCATATAACATTGGTGGGACAAATCTACCTTCAAACATACCCGTTTTTGCCCTTCCAGATAAAAACCTCTCTTTCCACACATTCTTCATTGCTCCCAGAACCTTCGCCCCCTCACCTATCCTATTACTCTGTTCCGCTTCCATGGTTCCATTTATTGCTATGTCCACTCCCAGGTATCTAAAACACATAACTTCCTCCAAATTTTCTCTCTTCAAATTCACACCCCCAGCTGACGTGTCCCTTTAACCTGCTAAACCAGATAGACTTGCTTTTGTTCACATTGCTCTCAACTTCTTTCTTTCACACACTGTTCGAAACTCAGTCACCGTCTACTGAATTTTTTTTTCACTAGAATCTACCACCATTACTGTGTCAACAGCAAACAACAACTGACTTGCTTCCCAGGCCCTCTTATGCACTTCATACGGCAGCATACTCGCCCCTTTTTCCAAGACCCTTGTATTTACCTCCCTAAGCACCCAATCTATAAGCAAATTAAGCAACAATGGTAACTTCACATATCCGTGTCTCAGATGACCTTCACTTGGGAGTATTTACTTTCCTCTCTCTCGTGCACCCGTTTTATTTCCCTTGATGAGAACTTCTCACTGCTTCTAGCCGTTATTCTCCCATACCATACACTATCAAGACTTTTCATAAGGCATCTTTATCAACCATATCATATACTTTCTTTAAACCCATAAATGCCACATATAAATCCATTTGTTTCTTTAAGTATTTCTTACACCTAATCCACACATCCTCTACCACTTCTGAACCCACCCTGTTCCTCCCCATTCTGATGCTCTGTACATGCCTTCACCCTCTTAATCACTACCCTCCCAGAAAACGTATCAGGTACACTCAACAGACTTATACCTCTACAGCTTGAACACTCACTACTGTACTCATTATCTTTATATAAGGGCGCTATACATTCATCACTCCGATCCTCAGGCACTTCAACATGATCCATACATACAATGAATATCCTTATTAACCAATCAACAACACAGTCACACCCTTTCTTAATAAATTCAATTGCAATACCATTCAATTCCGCCGCCTAGCCGGATTTCATCTTCCGCAAGGATTTCAACACCTCTTCTCTCTTGACCAAACCACTCTCTATAACTCTCACTTCGCTTACTACCCCATCTCATACACCCTACATCTGCCAGTCTATCACCCAACACATTCAATAGTCCTTCAGTATACTTCATGCCTTCCTCACTTCATCACTACTTGTCATGACTTCCCCATTTGCCCCTTTCACTGATGTTCCCATTTGTTCTCTTGTCTTTTGCACACTGCTTACCTCCTCTTGTTTTTCGCAAACTTTTGACCATTAAAAAAGTTATTTTCCCTCAAGTCTACTAATGGTTGCTCAGCCAAACTCTCATTTGCCCTCTTTTTTCTTTAACCCCTGCACCTCATTTTGATTTCATGTTACTTTGTTTTATACATCTTCCAGTCATATACCTCTCTTTTCTCTCTCACAAGCAACTTTAGTGCTTCGTCCCAACACTCGCTACCCTTTCTCACCGGCGCATCTCCTAACTTACGTATGCCACACGCTTCTCTCACACATGTTGGATCTACTTTCTTAAATACTTCCCATTCCTCACGTACTCCCCAAACTTCATTTATCTCATCTTTTGCCATCCTACATTCACTCTTCTGGTACGTTTTCTTACAGATCTCTTCTCCAAACTCGCTCACTCTCATCACTCTCGTCTCACCCACAACGTGTCCTCTTATCAGAAAATCTTTACAAATCTTCACACTCGCCTCCACAAAGTAGTGATCAGAAATGGTACCAGCCTTCCCTCTCACGGCATTCACTTTCAAAAGTTCTTTTTCTTTTTTTTTTTGCGTGACTATCAATAGGTATGTAATCAAATATTTCTCGCTGGCCATCTCTCTTACCGACATATGTATAACTATGTATGTCTCTTTTTAAACCAGGTATTGCCAATCACCAGTCCATTTTCAAAACATGATCCATGATCCATGATCATTCACATTAGTAAGTACCTTATCCCCCTCCCATGTATACCCTCAACTGCCACGTTACTTACATTCGCTCTTGTATAAAAAACTGATGACACACTCAGCTGCTCCCAAAAGACTTTCCCCTTATGATGATCTTTCCTCATGATCTGGTGTATAAGCACTGATAATCACCCATCTCTCTCAATCCAATTTAGTTATCCCCCAAAACAGTCTGGAGCTCACTTGCCTACACCGTCACACACTCCCACAACTCCTGCTTCAGCTACCTCGTCCTTAGCTGCTGCCCTTTCACCAACCCTTGACTTTACTCCGAAGACATCACCAAGCCATTCTTCGAATTTACCAAATCTGAGCTTTGTTCAGCTCAGTTTCTTTCCAGAAACTGCCTGCCTCTCCTTCCTTCTTATTCTTGTTATATCCACACACAATGAGACTGAGCCTTCGGAGAAGATAAGCGCTCTCTGATTGTCTCATTCTTCTGCTCCATATTCTAGGAATTGAAATGTAAGAAGGTAAGGGGGAGGGGGGGAGATGTTGTCAGCCCTTCCCCCCTTGCCACTCTAATTGCCTTTTGCGACACGCAGGGAATACGGAATACAATTTTCTCTCCATAGATAGATAGATAGATGGATAGATAGATACATACATACATACATACATACATACATAGATGGTAGATAGATAGATAGTGGGTTACTTTGGTATTCGAGAAAGCTGCTTGGTACTATATGTCAATGTCGCCAGCCATTGGTTGCAGTTCACACCACAGTATAATGGATAGTATAACGGATCGTTAAACGAACTGATAAATCACGAGCAAACAATTACCAGGAAATATACCCATTAGCACATGAAGAGGTATATCCTTTATGAATATGATACTTAGCATATGAGGAACTATACAATTCTTAAGTAACATAACCAGTCATGTTATGATAAAAGGTACTTTGGTTGTCAACGAAGGCTTACAAATGTGTTGCTCCAAGAATTATCTTTTGTACATCGCAAATTTCAGTTCTCACTTGTTCTTTTTCCATTATATCTTTTTAACCCACCTTTGAAAAACACACGTAAATAATGCTGGTATCGTTTTAAGACTTTGATTTGACCAATTCATCATAAATCGTTGATAAATGATCGTGTTGCTTATCCCGTTATCATTGATGATAGCCACTTAACTCATTTCCCTCCCGATCAAGTTCATCTGAGTTAGTTCTGCGACCATTATACACCATGGGTCAGGGCTTGCTGGGGAGTCTGTGGGTGCCTCTTCAACAGCCCATTGTACACCATGGGCCAAGGGTAAGAGGTTCTGTGGGTGTCACTTCAACCGCCCATTATACACCATGGATTAGAACTGGGGAGCGGATCTATGGGTGCCTCCCCAGTGGCTCATTATACACCATGGGTCAGTGCTGGGGGGGGGTCTGTAGGTGCTTCCTCAACGACCCATTATACGCCATGGGTCAGGGCTGGAGGGTGTGTGGGTGCAACTGAAAATCACCTTGGTTGGTGGTACATCCAGTTGCAGCGTTTCTCCTCCTGAGGTGGCAGAAGAACTGCCCCAAGATTGGCCGTGCCACATCCAGACCAGGAGACACCATGAAGGGTCCGTGTCACGTCCAGACCAAGAGACACCATAAAGCGGTCCGCAAACCAACATTCACTGAGAACCAATCACTTTCCTCTCTTCCTACACGTACACATGCCTTACATCCTCGATAAAAACTTTTCACTGCTTCTAACAACTTGCCTCCCACACCATATATTCTTAATACCTTCCACAGAGCATCTCTATCAACTCTATCATATGCTTTCTCCAGATCGATAAATGCTACATACAAATCCATTTGCTTTTCTAAGTATTTCTCACATACATTCTTCAAAGCAAACACCTGATCCACACATCCTCTACCACTTCTGAAACCACACTGCTCTTCCCCAATCTGATGCTCTGTACATGCCTTCATCCTCTCAATCAACACCCTCCCATATAATTTACCAGGAATACTCAACAAACTTATACCTCTGTAATTTGAGCACTCACCTTTATCCCCTTTGCCTTTGTACAATGGCACTATGCAAGTATTCCGCCAATCCTCAGGCGCCTCACCATGAGTCATACATACATTAAATAACCTTACCACCAGTCAACAATACAGTCACCCCCTCTTTTGATAAATTCCACTGCAATACCATCCAAACCCACTGCCTTGCCGGCTTTCATCCTCCGCCAAGCTTTTACTACTTCTTTTCTGTTTACCAAATCATTCTCCCTAACCCTCTCACTTTGCACACCACCTCGACCAAAACACACTATATCTGCCACTCTATCATCAAACACATTCAACAAACCTTCAAAATACTCACTCCATCTCCTTCTCACATCACCAGTACTTGTTATCACCTCCCCATTAGCCCCCTTCACCGATGTTCCAACTTGTTCCCTTGTCTTATGCACTTCAATTACCTCCTTCGAAAAACGTCTTTTTATTCTCCCTAAAATTTAATGATAGTCTCTCACCCAAACTCTCATTTGCCCTCATTTTCACCTCTTGCACCCTTCTCTTGACCTCCTGCCTCTTTCTTTTATACATCTCCCAGTCATTTGCATTATTTCCCTGCAAGAATCGTTCAAATGCCTCTCTCTTCTCTTTCACTAATAATCTTACTTCTTCACTACCCTTTCTAAACTGCCCACCTCCCACGCTTCTCATGCCACAACAATCTTTCGTGGAAGCTATCACTGCTTCCCTAAATACATCTAATTCCTCCCCCAGTTCCCTTATGTCCTTTGTCTTCACCTTTTTCCATTCTGTACTCAGTCTCTCCTGGTACTTCCTCACACAAGTCTCCTTCCCAAGCTCACATACTCTCACCACTCTCTTCACCCCAACATTCTCGCTTCTTTTCTGAAGATAACGATCAGACATCCCTCCAGTTGCACCTCTCAGCACAATAACATCCAAAAGCCTCTCTTTCGCGCGACTGTCAATTAACACATGATCGCTGTCTCCCGCGTTGGCAAGGTAGCGCAACGAAACAGACGAAAGGAAGGCCCAACCCACCCACATATACATTTATATACATATACGTCCACATACGCACGTATACATACCTATACATTTCAAAGTATACATATATATATACACATACATATACATATATACACATGTACATAATTCATACTTGCTGTCCTTATTCATTCCCATCGTCACCCCGCCACACATGGAATAACAATCCCCTCCCCCTCACGTGTGCGAGGTAGCGCTCGGAAAAGACAACAAAGGCCCCATTCGTTCACACTCAGTCTCTAGATGTCATGTAATAAAGCACCGAAACCACAGCTCCCTTTCCACATCCAGGTCCCACAGAACTTTCCATGGTTTACCCCAGACGCTTCACGTGCTCTGGTTCAATCTATTGACAGCACGTCGACCCCGGTATACCACATCGTTCCAATTCACTCTATCCCTTGCACGCCTTTCACCCTCCTGTATGTTCAGGCCCCGATCACTTAAAATCTTTTTCACTCCATCTTTCCACCTGCAATTTGGTCTCCCACTTCTCCTTGTTCCCTCCACCTCTGACACATATATTCTCTTGGTCAATCTTTCCTCACTCATTCTCTCTATGTAACCAAACCTTTTCAAAACACCCTCCCCAGCTCTCTCAACAACACTCTTTTTATTACCACACATCTCTCTTACCCTTTCATTACTTAAACGATCAAACCACCTCACACCACATATTGTCCTCAAACATCTCATTTCCAGCACATCCACCCTCCTGCGCACAACTCTATCTATAGCCCACGCCTCGCAACCATACAACATTGTTGGAACCACTATTCCTTCAAACATACCCATTTTTGCTTTCCGAGATAATGTTCTTGACTCCCACACATTCTTCAACGCTCTCAGAACTTTCGCCCCCTCCCCCACCCTATGATTCACTTCCGCTTCCATGGTTCCATCCGCTGCCAAATCCAGTCCCAGATATCTAAAAACTTCATATATGGGTTTGGATGATATTGTTGTGGAATCTATTAAAAAGAGGGTGACTGTGCTGTTGATTGGTTGGTGAGGATATTCAGTATATGTATGGTTCATGGTGAAGTGCCTGAGGATTGGCGGAATGCATCTATAGTGCCATTGTATAAAGGCAAAGGGGATAATGGTGAGTGTACAAATTACAGAAGTATAAGTTTATTGAGTATTCCTGGGAAATTATATGGAAAGATATTGATTGAGAGGGTGAAGGCATGTACAGAGCATCAGATTGCGGAGGAGCAGTGTGATTTTAGAAGTGGTAGAGGATGTGTGGATCAGGTGTTTGCTTTGAAGAATGTATGTGAGAAATACTTAGAAAAGCAGATGGCTTTGTATGTAGCATTTATAGATCTGCAGAAGTCATATGATAGATTTGATAGAGATGCTCTGTGGAAGGTATTAAGAGTATATTGTGTGGGAGGTAAGTTGCTAGAAGCAGTGAAAATCACTTATCGAGGATGTAAGGTATATATGCGAGTAGGAAGAGAGGAAAGTGATTGGTTGCCAGTGAATGTCGGTTTGCAGCAGGGGTGCGTGATGTCTCCATGTTTGTTAAATTTGTTTATGGATGGGGTTGTTAGGGAGGTGAATGCAAGAGTTTTGGAGAGAGGGGCAAGTATGCAGAGTGTTGGGAAGTTAGTCAATTGTTGTTCGCTGATGATACAGTGCTGGTGGCTGATTCGGGTGAGAAACTGAAGAGGTTGGTAACTGAGTCTAGTAAAGTGTCTGAAAGAAAGTTAAGAGTAAATGTGAATAAGAGCAAGGTTATTAAGTTCAGTAGGGTTCAGGGACAAGTAAATTGGAAGGTAAGTTTGAATGGAGAAAAACTGGAGGAAGTTAAGGGTTTTAGATATCTGGTAGGGATTTGGCAGCGAGTAGATCTATGGAAGCGGAAGTGAATCACAGGATGGGGGAGGGGGCTAAGGTTCTGAGAGCGCTGAAGAATGTATGGAAATCGAGAAGTTTATCTCGGAAAGCAAAAATGGGTATGTTTGAAGGAATAGTGATTCCAACAATGTTATATGGTTGTGAGGCATTGGCGATAGATAGGGTTGTGCTAAGGAGGGTAGATATGTTGGAAATGAGCTGTTTGAGGACAATATGCTGTGTAAGGTGGTTTGATCGAGTAAGTAATGAAAGGGTAAAAGAGATGTGAGGTAGTAAAAAGAGTGTGGTTGAGAGAGCAGAAGAAGGTGTACTGAAATAGTTTGGTCACATGAAGAGAATGAGTGGGGAAAGATTGACAAAGAGGATATATGTGTGAGAGGTGAAGGGAACGAGGAGAAGTGGGAGACCAAACTGGAGGTGGAAGGATGGAGTGAAAAAATATTTTGAGCGATCTGGGACTGAACATACAGGAGGGTGATGGGCGTGCAAGGAATAGAGTGAATTAGAACGATGAGGTATACCGGGGTCGACGTGTTGTCAATGGATTGAACCAGGGCATGTGAAGCGTCTGGGGTAAGCCATGGAAAGTTTTGTGGGGCCTGATGTGGAAAGGGAGCTGTGTTTTCGATGCATTACACATGACAGCTAGAGTCTGGGTGTGGACGAATGTGGCCTTTGTTGTCCTTTCCTAGCGCTACCACGCGCGCATGCGGAGAGTCGGGGGGGGGGTGTCATTTCATGTGTGGCGGGGTGGCTGTATAAATGGATGAAGGCAGCATGTATGAATATGTGCATGTGCATATGTATATGTCTGTGTATGTGGGTGGGTTGGGCCATTCTTTCGTCTGTTTCCTTGTGCTAAATCGCTAACGCGGGAGACAGCGACAAAGTATAAGTCTTTTCCTAGCGCCACCACGCGCAAATGCGGGGGGAGGGGGTTGTTATTTCATGTGTGGCGACGGGAATGAATGAGTGCAGACAGTATGAATTATGTACTGTATGAATTATGTACACGTGCGCTACCTCACTGACGCGGGAGATGGCGATTAAGTGTAATAAACAACACTAAAGGTTGCAGAATTAGTAGGTGGATACAAGGTAGTGAGATACAAGAATAAAAAGGGCAAAGCATGGTGGACAGAAGAGATTAGAAATGCTTTGGAAGAAAAGAAAAACGCATATGGTAGATTGCTCGTTAGGAATGTACCAGTGGAAGTTCATCAGGGGAGGAGGGAAGAATACAGAATATGCAAGCAGAATGTTTAGAAGCTGATAGAGGAAAGCAATGAAAGAGCCGACGAAGATTTGGAAGGAAGTTAAGTGGAAAGTTTCAGGATGATAAGAAATTATACTGGAAGGAGGTGAAAAAGGAAAGAGGTTGATGTAAGAGTGGAAATGTTGATGTGAGAAGTAAGGAAGGGAGTTGCAGAATCAAAAGGAGGATTGAAAGGAAGATGGAAATGGCATTTTGATGAACTGTTGAATGTGAGAAAAGGGGATGCAGCAGTTGTTACAGGCATGGGTATGGAAGATGGAAGGAAGAGGATACAAGTGCAAAGATCAATAGCAAAGAGGGAGGTAGGAAGGGCAATAATGAGGCTGAAGGTAGGAAAGGCACCTGGAGTGGATGAGATTACCGCTGAAATGCTGAAGTATGAAGGAGAAAGTGTGATAGAGTGGATGCAACTTATATATAATCTAGCATGAAAACAAAAGGATTGGGTGAAAGCTATCATTGTTCCTTTGTTCAAAAGAAAAGTTGCCAAATGTGTCTGTAACAATTATAGGGGAATAAGTTTGTTAAGTATACCAGGAAAGGTGTATGCAGGATTATTAATTGACAGAGTT
>NC_092278.1:12624970-12632470 GCF_036320965.1 Panulirus ornatus
GCTCCCAAAATTTTCGCCCCCTCCCCCACCCTATGATCCACTTCCGCTTCCATGGTTCCATCCGCTGACAGATCCACTCCCAGATATCTAAAACACTTCACTTCCTTCAGTTTTTCTCCATTCAAACTCACCTCCCAATTGACTTGACCCTCAACCCTACTGTACCTAATAACCTTGCTCTTATTCACATTTACTCTTAACTTTCTTCTTCCACACACTTTACCAAACTCCGTCACCAGCTTCTGCAGTTTCTCACATGAATCCGCCACCAGCGCTGTATCATCAGCGAACAACAACTGACTCACTTCCCAAGCTCTCTCATCCCCAACAGACTTCATACTTGCCCCTCTTTCCAAGACTCTTGCATTTACCTCCCTAACAACCCCGTCCATAAACAAATTAAACAACCATGGAGACATCACACACCCCTGCCGCAAACCTACATTCACTGAGAACCAATCACTTTCCTCTCTTCCTACACGTACACATGCCTTACATCCTCGATAAAAACTTTTCACTGCTTCTAACATATATATATATATATATATATATATATATATATATATATATATATATATATATATATATATATATATATATATATATATATATATATATATATATATATATATATATACATATATATATATATATATATATATATATATATATATATATATATATATATATATATATATATATATATATATATATATATATATATATATATATATATATATATATACATACGAATAAAGTGCATATGCTTGTATGTTTTATCAAAAGGAATGGAGAGAAAATGTGGGCTCCAATGGTGTTTGTAGACCTGATTCCCAAAGGTAGAAAGATGATAGCAGGAGAAGGAAAGACGTATGAAAGAAGACTCTTGCAAACCATATATGTTTGAAGGAAAGGAAGTGGCATCATGATGGTTAAGTCTTGAGTGGTCTCTCACCTCACAGCAAGTCGTGTCCATGACGTCGTGGCTGAGACACATACAAACAGCCCACAAAAAGTGGCGAAAATAGTACCTGTAGAACTGAGAGAGAGAGAATAGCGACATCGCGGAGAACAGAAAGAGACGGCTGAAGAGAAATGACGCCAAGAGAATTAATGAATCACAAGGGTTTTGATTCTACTCGGGTCGAAAGACAGCTGGAGGAAGAAGCACTCCAGTTAATAGGAACAGCACTCCCTATTCTAACGTTTCTCTCACCAAACGCAAAGTAATCTTCAAATCGCAGTTGACGACAACCCAGTCAGTTTTCTCTCCTCCCTCCTCTACCCTTACACTGCTTTCTACAATCTCCTTCAGTGTACTCCGTTCTCTTTGTATTGAGGTCTTAATGCTCTCAATCCATCATATCCTATGATGTCTTGCTGAACGTCTTCTTTCAGGGTTCCAGATGAAATATCTCGTGGCACACCTCATGTCTCCAGTTCTTTGTACATGGCCCTACCAACTTAGTTTTCTCTTATCAATTTTTTCTGATACAGACATAACATTCACATTATCTCTTATCTTGGTTATCTTTACCACCTCATCCATTCTTGTAGCATTTCTGATCAGCTTCATTTCCCTCATTTGGTTGATCTGTGAACTTGTCATTACTTATGAACGACCATACAGCTTATCCACATTGCAAAGTGTGTCTTGGGATATAACATTGTTCTATATTGCTATGCTATATCTATATTTTTCACTATAGTGTTTAACATACTTAAGTAGGCTTTGTATTTGCCAATTCTATTCTGTATATCTATACCCGGCAGAGCATCACCAGTAGAGGGTAGTTGTGGAAGCTAGAGTGACTCACTTGTAGAAGCTGGTGGACTTTGCACATGTCGTCCTCTTCCACTGTTTCTAGTCATCTTCATCACTTGCCTTTTACTTTCACTCATCTTCATAAAGATTCTGTACAAAGATTCTGACGACACACTCACTGCATTGCGTGAGTTTATCCATCACTGATCTTCATACCATTTGTGTTCACAGAGACCTACCTAACCACTGCATTGCGTGAGTTTATCCATCACTGACCTTCATACCATTTGTGTTCACAGAGACCTAACCTAACCACTGCATTGCGTCAGTTTATCCATCACTGATCTTCATACCATTTGTGTTCACGGAGACCTAACCTAACCACTGCATTGCGTGATTTTATCTATCACTGATCTTCATACCATTTGTGTTCACAGAGACCTAACCTAACCACTGCATTTGGTAAGTCTGTCTCGTTCACATCTACAATAGATCCGTCATCAGCACATGCCAGTGTTGTGCGTCTTTCTCTTGGAGATTTATTCATGGTATGATTTATACAAGAGGGATCAGTTCTCCTTCTTGTCTGACTTCGGTTTTTACACCGCCAGTATCCCTGTTCTTGACTCTACATTCGGGATGATGGTATAGACTTTTCATCACTCTTCTTCATTTTTCATCTATTTCAGAATGATACTTCTTATATTATCCCAAAAAGTTCGCTTCCATTAATTCTGTCGAAAGTCTTATCCTAAATCTAGAGATACAAGACACATCATCTTCATCCATTTCTCCAATATAATCTTAAGGATAAAAAGGAAATCGTTAGTTTCTCTATTGGATTGAAAATCATGTTTCCAATATCCTAGCTTTATCTTCTGCCTTTGTGCTTAATCTGTGATCTATCATTCGCCCACACATCTTTCAAAAATGGGCTGACTGATGATTCAATATTGGCAATTGTGGTTTCCTCTTTTCTTATAGATTGGACAAGTATTAATTTTTGACCACTGTGATGGTCTCTCTTCCTGTTTCCATGTTGTGTTGTATATATGTTTTTTTGTTTTTGTCTTAATTATGATTATGAGATTTCATCATCATCTGATGCTCTTCTGTTTTTCATCTCCATGATATCTCATTCCATTTCGGAACTTTCTTAGATTACTTCATCCAGTATTCACCAGTATTTTCGCTTTGTCTCACACCCAACAGATCATATTTTCCATCAGCAGGTTAATTATTCTAGAAATCATCTTTGTTTCCGACACTTATTGTTTCAATCACACTTTGTATGACCAATATCTCTTGTCACAATATTTTTCCGATACTTTACGGTATCAAAGATTTCTTGGAGAGTATTATGGAGGTTTTCTGATTCACTTGTAGATTTTTCTTGCTCTGTGTGTGTGTGTGTGTGTGTGTGTGTGTGTGTGTGTGTGTAGAGGGGTCAGGTGGGGGGGGAGGGGAGGGGGGGTTAAGGTTATACTTGGTAAGGCTCAATGTTGCAGAACTTAAACTTCTTGATATGGTCATTACTCGCTCACTTCTGTAGTTTGCATCATCAGTTCTTGCAGGTAACTTTAGTGTCAACATGAGACCAACTCCATGTTGACCAAAATCAGGGATTTTGTGTAAGACATTACAGTCTTAGTCCACGTCTTTCAAGGTTCCAGGATGTCTAAGTCTTCATGTTTCTTAATTTCTAATCAGTTTTTCCTCTTTTCTTCTCATTGTTGACACATTGGCTGCAGCTGTCCAAATGCTGTTTTGGTTCTGTAGTCCAAATTCTTGACCGTGCCCACGCCACCTGATCATCTGCCTCATCATTGTGCTCCCAGGTTTTGTTTGCGCTTCTTGTGTATCCAGCAGTGGTTTACTGGGGCTATTCTGGTTACCCAGAGTACTTCTAAGTGCCTTCTAGTTATCCATAGTCCTCTTACTGTAATAGGACTCCCCATAACAGGTTCCAAGGAAGGCAATTTAGTCGGATTAAGCTCCACATATAGTCCCTTGTCCTGGCTAATTAAGCTCCACATATAGTCCCTTGTCCTGGCTAATTAAGGCTCCTGAGTTGCTCACACTATAAATACGAACGACAGCTTTTCAAAAACACACAGCTTTTGGTGAGCCCACTTTGTGATGTTGAACATTTGGGGTTTACGCAGTAGAGTGGAAGATATTGTTATACCTAATATACCGATGTCGTTACAATGCTGAACAGTGCTGTTTCGAATTTGAACATAATGAAACGCGTGGTAGATAAGAATATAAGAGAAAAGCAGATATCTACCATTATCAGATTCAGCGAAATAATTACCTCCTGATTTCGAGGTGCTGCATGATAAGTTTGAAGTGACAGTGGATATATATTTAGAACAAGACAGATAGCGATCACTAGACGAATGACAGGAGGGAAGTGAGGTGAGGTACGTAAAGTGGAGTCATCTTAAGTGCGAACAGTGTCGGAAGTAGAAGAGAGATGATCATTTATTGCAAGAGGAGAGAGGGTAGGTTATAGGACAGAAACCTTAGGAACGCCACTCATACTGAGAGAGGAAGGGGGACTGTCTCTTCGTCAGCGACTACTACGATAGAACGGCCAGAGAGAATCTATGTATTAGGCAACAAAGAGAAGCAGAAAAACCAAAGGAAGGAAATTTAGAAAGCAAAGACTTATACCACACCCTGTCAGATGCCTTAGTGATGCCAAGGGCTACGACAAAAGTTTCCCCAATATCCCTTAAGAAGGAGGACCAGAGATGAGTCACGTAGGAGAGAAGATCTCCAGTACACCTTGCAATGTGGAATCCACACGATCATATGAAAGACGTGAGTGGGATTTTTCTAAGTATCTGAGAAAGTAAGAGTTTTGGAAGGGTTCAAGGACTTTGGAGATAGCTGAAGCTTGAGTAATAGGGCGCTAGGTGGAGGGGTTGGAAAGATCTTTTTTTCCTAGAGATGGGCTGCACCAAGGCGTGCTTCCGAGAGAGACAGAGTGTTTGGGTTTTTAGATACAGGTGAAAACAGTGAACAAACATCAGAGCTCAGAGACAGTCCTATGGAGTTTGAGGAGGTGTACCATCTAGGCTATGCGTCTTGAACACTTGGAGCTGGAAGGGAACTCAGAGTATATTGAGGTGAGGAGGTTATAGGAGATGGCATGGATTCAGTTGGAGGAGACAAGGACAGAGGATTAGATGCAGAACCGTCCATAGTCGAATTATAAGAAATTAAGGTGCCAAAAATAACAGCTTAATCGGTTGGAGAGAAATCTATGCATCGATCAGGACGAAGAGTGAAGATAAGTTGAAGTACAGAAATTCTTGGATATATTTTTGGTTAAGGAACGGGAAGATTTGTCAATAGAAAAAAAAAAGGAAGTCAGAATAACACTCTTTTTCTTAACGGTAGACCTAACCACGAAGACCATCTTTGCAGTGATCCCGACCGAAAATGAAAACAGAATGAAGATCAGGGGAAGGGAAGAGTTTCATGGCCCGGTACACTTTACCTCTGATGCGACAGACACATGAAAAAAAAAAAAGATCAATGACCTGGGCGGAGAGAAAGAATTAGTTATAGCTAGGATGTAGGACTCAGTATAGACGAACCCTCTCTTTATACGTTCAGCACAACACTGGACATCCTCACCAGAGAAAGTCCAGAAAAGAGCCGGACAAGGATGACCATTGAGCTCCTCCGAGGTGCCAAAGCTAACGTTTCGAAGGGAGTGGGTAGACGATGGGCCCGCCAAGTTATGAAAGATAGAAATGAGTTTGTGGTTGGAGGATTCTAAGGTGGAAGAAACGAGAGGTCGAGTGTGTTGGAGGAGAGATCATGGCGGCCGGAACTGGTGTCGGCTGTTTGATTATCTGTTCCAGATCGTTCAGTAGAGGAACAGAAAATGACTCGACTCCGCCAGGATCATCCCGGGTAGAGCATAATCGATCCTTATGGTGTAGATTGATTTTAAAAATGAGAAATACTTTAAACGCACAAACAAGAGGGAAACCCAGTTATGGATATCATTTAGTACATTTAAAGGCCAGGCTGATTATATGTAACACAGACGTTAAGACTGGACCTTGAATGATATGAAATAAATCTCATATTGGACTGTAGAGGAAAGAAGGCTGGAATAGCCAGTGGATATGTGGTGAGAGAATATGTAGGAGTTCAAGGGCCTTGATTTGAAATTGTTGTTCGTCTTGAATAGTTTGCATTGCATGTTCGTCTGCATGTTGTGTACATGTGCACCTGTACAGTTGGTATAGTTATACTGACAGATCCTCTTTACTGCAGCCTTCATCTGTTCGGCGTCGGCTCCCAGCTGTGAGTGTAAGGATATAAGCATCAGCTGCGAGGGTCGTGGATTGACCCATCTACCCCAGGATATAGAACTGCAGATATCCCGCTTGTGAGTACTATTTGTTTGTGGGATTACCCGTTGTTTGTGTGTTACGTGGGAGAGAGTTTTACACTCGTGTTGCCTCGTCTTTTATCCCGTATTCGCCGTGTTTTTACACCTATGTATGCATGTACACACACACACACACACACACACACACACACACACACACACACACACTCCCGCCTAATCCAGGTACTCACTCATCGATGGGAGAATGAACAACTTGGTTGAGTGTTGGACAACTGCCATACCGAGGATTCGAATTCATGCGGACCCGACGACTCTATGTTGGCCCTTGCTGATTCATGGTCAGTAGCGCTAACCACTTCAGGGATGGATTGATGTTCCACCACTGGAGGTTTATCTGACGATCTTTTTTCTTTGTCAGGGATGCATTTCATGTCCTACAAGTCTTGGTGATGGTGTGCATTCTATTTGTTAGGATTCTTGTGTATGTCCTTCAGCCCTTCATCTTCAAGTTGTTCCACTTGATGTTTCTCAAGGCGAGGTCACCTGGGTATACACCTCCAATGCGGATCTGTATCGTTATCGTTTCTTATGAGAAAGAAGGCAATACGTGTTGGGCAACAACACAGCGTCTGGGTATCGGGAGAGATTGTAACGTCGACCCTATCACCTGCCCCTCACTGGCCCAAAGTGCTACAGTCTTTACATATTGGTTGCCAACATTAATTCTCGCACTCTCTTCACCTCACACACAATATTTGACAAAACATTACTTACACAATTTCTTGATCAGTATATTCGTTTCCCTTTGGTTTGTTCAACAAGATTTACCATGACTGACAAATCTATAATTTTCTGGTGCCAAATTGGACCTGCGACACAAGTCGAAGGGAATTAATCTCCTCCTTGGAGAACACCATGTGTCTGCCTCTTCCCCTGATCATCTTCT
Organism: Panulirus ornatus; assembly: GCF_036320965.1. Taxonomy (NCBI): domain Eukaryota; kingdom Metazoa; phylum Arthropoda; class Malacostraca; order Decapoda; family Palinuridae; genus Panulirus; species Panulirus ornatus. The sequence goes on from NC_092278.1 coordinate 12,632,063, forward strand.
CTCAAACCTAACAAGTCCGAGGCTGCTTCCCCTCTGCACCATCAGATCTCCTGCTATTGTCTCTAACTTAACAACATTTATCAAGCCTTCCGAGCGTAGGTATTTGTGCCATCATGTAATACAATTACTCCTACTGCTCATCTCGTGCATCTGGAATCTCCTTGCTCTGAAAGACGTCTGTCGAAAATTTTCTGTACTCTGTATAACTTTGTATGCTTCGTACATTGCTCCACTTTAAAGGTGTACAAAAGCAAGACAAAGAAATCCGAACAACAAACCACTGGGTTATACTAAGACTATTTGTCGTAGTGGAAGATATCAGAAACTAGTACATTAGTGCGTAAAGTGCAGAAAAACATACAGATGATTCAGGAAAAATTTACAAACTGTTTATGTGACGAAGGAGGC
>NC_092278.1:12639970-12668239 GCF_036320965.1 Panulirus ornatus
CTTTTTCCTTTCAAACAATTTTCCAAACTCTCACCAATCTCTGCAGTTCCTCACACGAATCAGCCACTAGAGTTGTGTCATCGGCGAACAACAACTGGCTCACTTCCTAGTCCCTCTCATCCAAAATATTGATAAAACCTCAAGTTGACCAAGAAGTCATTTTATTGAGTTGAACCCAAACCTCCCATTGTCATCAAGAACCTTTTAGCTCTCCCTTTTAATAATTATTTTACTTTACTTCCCAAGTTTCTAAGATCCTTTGATATAAATGTTGCCTTCAGCAGCAATAAAACTATAAAGAATATCTTAATCAGGAACTCATCAGAAAATTTTCCTGGGTGCTTCGATAAAGCGCCATGTAGAATTTGTGATAAGCTTTATGTTGGGCAGACAGGTAAGGATCTTTCTGTTTGACTTAAACAACATAAATATAGTATAAGAATAGAACAAAAATCAAATGTCATTTTTGATCACGTTAAGAATTATGATAATTGTATTGGCTAGAGTAATGCCATCTCAGTTATTACTCTAACTTCAGTTTAGGATTCGCTCCCTGTCCGTCTTGAAAGCACCAGACCTCCATTCGGACAGTCAATTGTTTACCACAGGCGTCCAAGTTACGTCTCTTCGTTGTATGTCAATTGTCTGTATCCTTTTCTTGTATCTCCCATGATGATGTGATTATTATACGAAAGTGCGCAAGGGAAGATATCGTGTTTCATTTCACCATGAACTCATAGGTATATACCTGATCACGTGTTAAATTGTGATCCTTTCCAAAATAGGGAACAGTGGAGAAAGAATACCTCCCACGCATTCCTCACGTGTCGAAGAAGGTGACTAAAGGGGACCGGAGAGGTGGGGTAGAAACCCTCACCTCCTTGTATTCTAACTTTCTAAAAGGGGAAACGGAAGGAATCAAGCGGGGAGTGCTCATCCTCCTCGAAGGCTCAGATTGGGGTGCCTAAATGTGTGTGGATGTAACCAAGATGAGAAAAAGGGAGAGATAGGTAGTATGTTTGAGGAAAGAAACCTGGATGTTTTGGCTCTGAGTGAAACGAAGCTCAAGGGTAAAGGGAAAGAGTGGTTTGGAAATCTTTTGGAATTAAAGTCAGGGGTTGGTGACAGGACAAGAGCAAGAGAAGGAATAGCACTACTCCTTAAACAGGAGTGGTGGGAGTATGTGATAGAGTGAAGAAAGTAAACTCAAGATCTATATGGGTAAAACTGAAAGTGAATGGAGAGAGTTGGGTGATTATTGATGCCTATGCACCTGGGCATGAGAAGAAAGATCATGAGAGGCAGCTGTTTTCGGAGCAGCTGAGCGAGTGTGTTAGTAGTTTTGATGCACGAGAGAGAGTTATAGTGATGGGTGATTTGAATGGCAGTTGAGGGAATAATTGGTGTCCGTGGAGTATTTAGTGTTGTAATTGGAAATGGTGAAGAGCTTTTAGATTTGTGTGCTGAAAGAGGACTGGTGATTGGGAATACCTGGTTTAAAAAGAAGATATACATAAGTATACGTATGTAAGCAGGAGAGATGGCCAGAGAGCATTATTGGATTACGAGTTAATTTATAGGCGCGTGAAAAAGAGCCATTTGAATGTTAATGTGCTGAGAGGTGCAACTGGAGGGATGTCTGATCATTATCTTGTGGAGGCGAAGGTGAAGATTTGTAGAGGCTTTCAGAGAGGAAGAGAGAATGTTGGGGTGAAGAGAGTGGTGAGAGTAAGTGAGCTTGGGAAGGAGACTTGTGTGAGGAAGTACCAGGAGATACTGAGTGCAACATGGAAAAAGGTGAGAACAAAGGAGGTAAGGGGAGTGGGGGAGGAATGGCATGTATCTAGGGAAGCAGTGATGGCTCGCGCAAAAGATGCTTGTGGCATGAGAAGCGTGGAAGGTAGGCAATTTAGAAAGGGTAGTGAGTGGTGGGACGAAGAAGTAAGATGATTAGTGAAAGAGAAAAGAGAGGCATTTGGACGAGTTTTGCAGGGAAATAGTACAAATGACTGGGAGATGTATAGAAAAAGAGGCAGGAGGTCAAGGGAAAGGATCAAGAGGTGAAAAAGAGGGCAAATGAGAGTTAGGGTGAGAGAGTATCATTAAATTCTAGGGAGAATAAAAAGGTGTTTAGGAAGGAGGTAGCTAAAGTGCGTGAGACAACATGGGATGGGAACATCTGTGAAGGGGGCTAATGGGGAGGTAATAACAAGTAGTGATGTGAGAAGGAGAAGGAGTGAGTATTTTAAAGGTTCGATGAATGTGCTAGATGATAGTGGCGGATATAGGGTGTTTTGGTCGAGGTGGTATGCAAAGTGAGAGGGTTAGGGAGAATGATTTGGTAAACAGAGAAGAGGTGGTAAAACCTTTGCAGAAGATGAAAGCCGGCAAGGCAACGAGTTTTGATGGTATTGCAGTGGAATTCATGAAAAAGGAGTGACTGTGTTGTTGACTGGTTGGTAAGGATATTTAATGTATGTATGATTCATGGTGAGGTGCCTGAGGATTGGCGTAATGCATGCATAGTGCCAGTGTTCAAAGGCAAAGGGGATAAAGGTGAGTGCTCAAATTACAGAGGTATAAGTTTGTAGAGTATTCCTGGGAAATTGAACGGGATGGTATTAATTGAGAGGGTGAAAGCATGTACAGAGCATCAGATTGGGGAAGCGCAGTGTGGTTTCAGAAGTGGTAGAGGATGTGTGGATCAGGTGTTTGCTTTGAAGAATGTATGTGAGAAATACTTAGAAAAGGAAATGGATTCGTATGTAGCATTTATGGATCTGGAGAAGGCATATGATGAGTTGATAGTGATGCTCTGTAGAAAGTATTGAGAATATGTGGTGTGGGAGGAAAGTTGCTCGAAGCAGTGAAAAGTTTTTATCGAGGATGTGAGGCATGTGTACCTGTAGGAAGAGAGGAAAGTGGTTGGTTCTCAGTGAATGTTGGTTTGCGGCAGGGGTACGTGATGTCTCCACGGTTGTTTAATTTGTTTATGGATGGGGTTATTAGGTAGGTGAATGCAAAAGTTTTGGAGATAGGGGCAAGTATGCAGTCTGTTGTGGATGAGAAGACTTGGGAAGTGAGTCAGTTGTTGTTCGCTGATGATACAGCGCTGGTGGCTGATTCGAGTGAGAAACTGCAGAAGCTGGTGACTGAGTTTGGTAAAATGTGTGAAAGAAGAAAGCTGTTAGTAAATGTGAATAAGAACAAGGTTATTAGGTACAGTAGGGTTGAGAGACAAGTCAGCTGGGAGGTATATACATATACACACATATACATATATACACATGTACATAATTCATATTTGCTGCCTTTATTCATTTCCGTCGCCACCCCGCCACACATAAAATGACAACCCGTCCCCCCCCCCCCCCCCCCCCCCCCCCCCGCATGTGGTCGAGGTAGCGCTAGTATAAGACAAAAATGTCACATTCGTTCACAGCCAGTCTCTATCTGCCATGCATAATGCACCGAAACCACAGCTCCCTTTCCACATCCAGGCCCCACAAAACTCTCCATAGCTTACCCCAGACGCTTCACATGCCCTGGTTCAATCCACTGACAGCACGGCGACCCCGGTATTCCACATCGTTCCAATTCACTCTATTCCTTGCACGCCTTTCACCCTCCTGCATGTTTAGGCCATGATCACTCAAAATCTTTTTCGCTCCATCTTTCCACCTCCAATTTGGTCTCCCGCTTCTCCTCGTTCCCACCACCTCTGACACATATAGCCTCTTTGTCAATCTTTCCGCACTCATTCTCTCCATGTGACCAAACCGTTTCAAAACACCCTCTTCTGCTCTCTCAATCACACTCTTTATTACCAAACATCTCTCTTACCCTTTCATTACTTACTCGATCAAACATCCTCATACCATCACATCCTCAAACATCTCATTTCCAACACATCCACCCTCCTCCGCACAACCCTATCTATAGTCCACGCCTCGCAACCATATAACATTGATGGAACCACTATTCCTTCAAACATACCCATTTTTGCTTTCCGAGATAATGTTCTCGCCTTCCGCACATTCTTCAACGCTCTCAGCACTTTCGCTCCCTCCCCACCTTGTGACTCACCTCCGCTTCCATGCTTCAATCCACTCCCAAATCCACTCCCAGATATCTAAAATACTTCACTTCCTCCAGTTTTCCTCCATTCAAACTTACCTCCCACTCGACTTGTCCCTCAACTTTACTGTACCTAACAACCTTGTTATAGACTTGCCCCTCTCTCCAAAACTCTTGCATTCACCTCCCTAACAACCCCATCCATAAACAAATTAAACAATCATGGAGACATCACGCACCCCTGCCGCAAACCGACATTCACTGAGAACCAATCACTTTCCTCTTTTCCAACTCGTACACATGTGTTACATCCTTGATAAAAACTTTTCACTGCTTCTAGCAACTTGCCTCCCACACTATATATTTTTAATAGGTTCCTCAGAGCATCTCTATCAACACTATCATATGCCTTCTTCAGAGCCATAAATGCTACATACAAATCCATTTGTTTTTCTAAGTATTTCTCACATACATTCTTCAAAGCAAACACTTGATCTACACATCCTCTGCCACTCATGAAACCACACTGCTCTTCCCCAATCTGATGCTCTGTACATGCCTTCATCCTCTCAATCAATACCCTCCCATATAATTTCCTAGGAATACTGAACAAACTTATACCTCTGTAATTTAAGCACTAACCTTCATCCCCTTTGCCTTTGTACAATGGTACTATGCATACATTCCTCCAATCCTCAGGCACCTCACCATGAGTCATACAACGCAGTAGTACAAGTAGTACAAGTGGTACACAAGCAGTGAGTGTGCATATGATACTTGTAAAACCACTAAATGTCAAGCGATTTCGTCAGCCTAAAGTCTACTCAATTGGTGCGACGGAGAAAAATTGTACTATTTCTAGTCACACGCACGTGGCGTCCAGGAGTCGGGTCTGGCACTGCAGCTTTGGAAATAGCATTACAACTTGATGATGGATTGAGCTGTTTAAAGACTTTTCCCATGACAATCATTTACAGTTTATACAGACCTTCGCTATTATTCCTGTTACAAAGTCTTATGAATCATACCTTCTTCTCCCAGTTATGTATCACTTGGATCACCTCCACTAAATTGAATTATTTTCTCTTACCCAAAGACTGTATTTCTCTGATTTCTTAATCAATCTCTCTTCTCATGGTCCTTAAAACGATTCCTCAGTGTCTCTAACTCCAACTGATGCTGCATTACCTTCTTAACGCACTTCTTAGCAGTTACCCAGAAATTCTCTAGATACATCGCTGATCAACAGCCAAATTTATCGGGGATGAAAGTGACTAATCATTACTGTTTGCTACATTGAGCACGACTATGATACTTGAGATTGTTAATTGGCACCGTATTGAAGATTCGGGATGGATTCCAATACGAACGATTTGCTGTGGCTTTGACGTTGAGCGGTTATGACGCAAGACCTTGCATCCCTGAGTATGGGAAATGGATGATGCAGTCCGCACCCAGGCATTGCATCACCTTACTTGCCTCATATCATTTCTCTTTGGGGGATCGCTCAGTGCACACGTGTCGAACTCGTTTCTTGAATTTATTTTTTCGCAGCCTTACGTGTCATACTTTGGTCATGCAGTTCATATCCCCGAGTCTGTATTCGAGTCGGAGTTGGCCTAAATATAGCAATCAGGGTGCAATTGCGCTGGTTTTATCATTCATCTGAAATATGCTGCTCTGGTTCCGTAAGGAACCACTTGTGACTCACTGTCGAGTGATTTCTTTGCCATACGTCAACAAGGATGACTCGTAGGTGCGCGAACAGTGCAGATGAATTTTGTTTTGTCTGTGGGGAGGTGACAGAAGTGTGCCATAACCCAAATCATCAGGTAAACCTGCAATCCTTACTTTGGCTGTAAAGTTGGGAACCAGAATGAAAGTCGTACCCCGACACATACGCTGCAATTCTTGTGCAACAAATCTTCACTGTTGGTTGAATCGCAAAAGGCGATCGATGCCTTTCTTCATGTCCATGGTGTGGAGGAAGCCGACAAATCACTTCGCTGACTGTTACTTCTGCATAGTCATGCAATTCATATGGTGGAATCATGTAACATGAAGCATATTTTGATGTCATAAACTACAAGAAATTCCAATGGTAGCTTTTGTGGAGACTGGATGGGTGTTGCTATCTTACTCACACTACAGTAGGGCTACACGAGGCTTTGCTATTTTCTTCGTGAATAGGACAGTCAAGGAATGGCTTCTGATTACAGGAAGAGGGACTGAGCTTCACTACGGTCGTTGGAACCAGGAGCAAAGAGCATCCTGTACCTACCACTGGTAGACTTCAGCAAGATTATGCTGCCGCTTGAAAGTGGGTCTCATGGAGATCTTCCTCAGAGCTATGGATAAAAATGGGAGGGAGTTTAGGTACCTTGGTGGGATCTGCAAGGCTCAGGTGGGCGAAATTCAAGGAGGATATCTTCGTCGGTCCAGAAATCCGCGAGCTCCCCGGAGACGAGCAGGTCGCCCACATCCTCAGCGGTGACGAAAAGACAGCGTGGAATACCTTCCGGCTGGCAGCTCTGTTGTCATCGTATCAAAAAATGGGTTGAAATATATCCTTCAAGATACTTATTCTCAACTCTCGCATGCATTCTCTTTTTTTTTTGTTTTCCTGATAACTGCGATACAGCGAGCGATCAGGACAGCGAACATTTCCATAAGGACATTTGGGTGACAGAGAAACGGTACCAGGGCAAATGGAGGTCAGCGATGTTTGCGGACTATCGCTGGTAATAAGAGACGCTCCTGGACTTATATACAAGCAACAGGTGAAGACGTGTCACGTTTCATCGAGGTGAGCCGGGAACTCTACCTTGTGTCATCAATATAAGTATGTAACAAATGTAAAACGTAAGATATTAATTCTTTCTTGAAAATCGTAGCCAATCGAGCTTTTTCACGGTCATTTTCACGTTCATCATTCCAAAAAAAATCCACAATGGGAAACGTATTTCATCTCCGAAACGTAGAATAAGTCGACTTGTTGATCGGTGGTACACACGTTCTGTGATGTTCTCTTTACTCTCTTGTCACATGTAGTTCTGGTTATGACTGACTGGTCTTCGTACATCCATCCCTTCATCCATACCTGACTGACTTGACTTATGCAGCGCTACACGTCTTAAATTGACCCCCACCATCCCCCTCAAAGTAATGCTAGTTCTAGTAACAGTAACGAATCTTACTAGAGCAAAATATCCTCGAAACATGAGGAGAACTTAGAGTGATCGTGAGTATTAAGCTGTTAGTTGCACTAAAGCTTTCCTCACCTTTTGACAAGTCAAAGCTGCATTTTTATACAGTAACTTAGCTACGTTTGTCCTCATGTTATCCACTCACTTTCTTACAGTTTGCTTCTTAAAAAAGAAAACATAGAAATGTGAAAGATAGAAGAAATTCAGAAAGAAAACATAGAAATTTGAAAGATAGAAGAAATTCAGAAAGAAAACATAGAAATGTGAAAGATAGAAGAAATTCAGAAAGAAAACATAGAAATGTGAAAGATAGAAGAAATTCAGAAAGAAAACATAGAAATGTGAAAGATAGAAGAAATTCAGAAAGAAAACATAGAAATGTGAAAGATAGAAGAAATTCAGAAAGAAAACATAGAAATGTGGAAGATAGAAGAAATTCAGAAAGAAAACATAGAAATGTGAAAGATAGAAGAAATTCAAAAAGAAAACATAGAAATGTGAAAGATAGAAGAAATTCAAAAAGAAAACATGGAAATGTGAAAGATAGAAGAAATTCATTAATTGGTCTTGGCAACACCCAAACATTCTGCATGAACCAAGTTCCACGCTCAAGCTCTATTAAGCTTCCAAAATTTGATAAACTCAAATTATGTATCTACTGTATTCAACACTCATGTGCCCTTCACATCCCACTAACCTCAGTCCCCCTCACACTAATGGTACATTATCATATGTTGTGTTCGTTTTTAGAACAAATAATTTCTTTCGCTTTTGACCATGTGTGATGTACGTCATAACCAAATTATGATGAACGAAGGATCTTTTTTCACCGCTTTCATTTGTTATGTACGTCATAACTGAACTTATTTGTATGGAAATATTCATTTCCAAACTACATAACTTTGTTATGTCTGCCATGCAATCGTTTGTTGCCAACTTTTGCAGTATTTTGGTGGCGTTTGATGCGCTCGGGCCAGAGCTAATTTCGCCATATGGGATCGTATTGTGAACATCTACAGTTTATGATCAACTATTTGCCTATTTAGGCTAAGCTATAATACCATGTGCATCATGCGTTTGATGGTTAGAAAATTAAATTGCGCGTCAAATCCAGCTGAGTTTTGACACAAAGGCAAAATAATTTCCTGGGCAACACAGATTCGTTAAGTGTGTCAACTTTGGATTTGTGGACTGGTTGAAATGTCATCTTTTTTCATCAGTGATTATCTAATTCATCTCCTGTGTGTCTGAACTCTTCCTGATGAATTCAAAAACTTCACTGCCATCCAATGAATAATGTCGAACATTTAGTTTATAATATGTTGGCGAAGTTTAAAAAGTTGTGACGACCATTTTCGCTGTCAGTTGTGGAACTCGCGTCAGAGACATTTTTTGCGCTCAGCAGATACGTATCAGACGTTAATGACGTCACACTTCTCCACCGTAGTAATACTGGAATAGACTTTTGAGCTCGTGATGAATATATCAACAATGGGAGTATAACAGCATAGTTCAGTTAGTGTAACACATAGTTAGTATAACACATAACACATATAACACATATAACACACAGTTAGTATAACACTTCGCTGTAATAACAGCGAAGTATATTTGAAGGGGATATGACGTCTTGGAATTCTAGGAAACATTCTCTCTCTCTCTCTCTCTCTCTCTCTCTCTCTCTCTCTCTCTCTCTCTCTCTCTCTCTCTCTCTCTCTCTCTCTCTCTCTCTCTCTCTCTCTCTCTCCCTCCCACCTCGCGAAAGCTCAGGGTCGTCACTTGTATCACTTCGGCTGTACGTCCATGGATCAATGAGCTCGCCCGAGGTTGTCCAGAACCACGTCACGCCAAGCTGTGCACCGTCCTGGAGTTGGCTGGAGGCGATACAGGATCGAGAGAACTGATGTTCACAACGTCGATAAAATGTGTTGTCCGAGATCAGCCACTTTCCATTGACATGGGATTATCTCATGAATATATTCATTTCCAATGTGAGATTCTAATTCATCAGAGAAATGATCAAATTTCTGCATAAAACATATCATAGTCATGATCCTCTGTACGATATATTTGAAATGGTTCAGATATTTACCTCACCCAAACCTATACTTACAGTAGATATCCACTGGACTTAAGTAGATCTCTAGATACATCTTTGTACAGATGTCAAAAGTTCGACATTGTATGGCACATTGGACTTGGTAAGGTCAAGGAATGACGAAGTGTGTGTGTGTGTGTGTGTGTGTGTGTGTGTGTTGAATGGGAGGGGGACTACTTCTGGCTAGTGTCTAAGTCACATAGACTTATCATACAGACTTAGATTAATGGCGCTGATTTCATAGGCTTAATACAAATTCTAACCCATATTCTTAATTAATATAGATCATCAACCATCACAAAACCCATCTATAATCCTCTTGATTAAGCAGTACAAGAGCAGCACACAGCCTACTGCCTCCCACACCTCCACATCGAACCATTCTTTCGTTCCTTCGGGCCCCCAGAGCCCACACTACCATCTACACTGTTACCTGAAAAAGATAATTCTTTGCTTCCTGATGCATGAAGAGCGAGCGCGCGCGGGGGAAAGGGGGGGGGGGGGTTACTATGGCGCTTCGCTCAATTTTGAATTGTTGAGAATTTCTAATACTTATTCTTTTTTTTCTTAGAAAAATAATCAATTTGCTGTTAAGAATTATTCTTTTCGATTGCTAAAGTGATTACGAGTTTGAATCTTGGAGAATGTCTAAGGTTCAGTCTACGTGATCTATATCATTTCATCATAAAGGAATTTGAATATTTGAACAAGCGATCTTTTAAGGGCTTCGAACTTGAAAGAGACTTTGATCGTACACAGATTACAGATTTATCAAGATTTCAACGGACGACAGCCAGTTTGTTTTTTTTTTCTCTCTCTCTATTAACGAAACTAGTTCATGTTAACTGAGGCGACACATGCAACTGAAGCCCTCATCGAGACCATATCATTAAGACATATATATTATCCCTGGGGATAGGGGAGAAAGAATACTTCCCACGCATTCCTCACGTGTCATAGAAGGCGACTAAAGGGGACGGGAGCGGGGGGCTAGAAACCCTCCTCTCCTTGTATTCTAACTTTCTAAAAGGGGAAACAGAAGGAGTGACGTGGGGAGTGCTCATCCCCCTCGAAGGCTCAGATTGGGGTGTCTAAATGTGTGTGAATGTAACCAACATGAGAAAAAAAGGAGAGATAGGTAGTATGTTTGAGGAAAGGAACCTGGATGTTTTGGATCTGAATGAAACGAAGCTCAAGGGTAAAGGGGAAGAGTGGTTTGGGAATGTCAGGGGTTGGTGAGAGGACAAGAGCAAGGGAAGGAGCAGCAATACTCCTGAAACAGGAGTGGTGGGAGTATGTGATAGAGTGTAAGAAAGTAACCTCTAGATTGATATGGGTAAAACTGAAAGTGGATGGAGAGAGAGAGATGGGTGATTATTGGTGCATATGCACCTGGGCATGGGAAGAAAGATCATGTGAGGCAAGTGTTTTGGGAGCAGCTGAGTGACTGTGTTTGTAGTTTTGATACGCGAGACCGGGTTATGCTAATGGGTTATTTGAATGCAAAGGTGAGTAATGTGGCAGTTGAGGAAATAATTGGTGTACATGGGGTGTTCAGTGTTGTAAATGGAAATGGTGAAGTGCTTGTAGATTTATGTGCTGAAAAAGGACTGGTGATTGGGAATACCTGGTTTAAAATGAGAGATATACATAAGTATACGTATGTAAGTAGCAGAGTTGGTCAGAGAACGTTATTGGTTTACGTGTTAATTGATAGGCGCGTAAAAGAAAGACTTTTGGATGTTAATGTGCGGAGAGGTGCGACTGGAAGAGTGTCTGATCATTATCTTGTGGAGGCGAAGGTGAAGATTTGTAGAGGTTTTCAGAAAAGAGAAAATGTTGGGGTGAGGAGAGTGGTGAGAGTAAGTGAACTTAGGAAGGAGACTTGTGTGAGGAAGTACCAGGAGAGACTGAGTACAGAATGGAAAAAGGTGAGAATAAAGGACGTTAGGGGAGTGGGGAGGAATGGGATGTATTTAGGGAAACAGTGATGGCTTGCGCAGAAGATGCTTGTGGCATGAGAAGCGTAGAAGGTGGGCAGATTAGAAAAAGTAGTGAGTGGTGGGATGAAGAAGTGATATCATTAGTGAAAGAGAAGAGAGAGTCATTTGGACGATTTTTGCAGGGAAACAATACAAATGACTGGGAGATTTATAAAGAAAGAGGCAGAAAGTTAAGAGAAAGGTGCAAGAGGTGAAAAGAGGGCAAATGAGAGTTGGGGTGAGAGAGTATAATTACATTTTATTGAGAATAAAAAGATGTTTTGGAAGGAGGTAAATAAAGTGCGTAAGACAAGGGAACAAATGGGAACTTTAGTGAAGTGGGGAAACGGGGAGGTGATAACAAGTAGTCGTGATTCGAGAAGGAGATGGAGTGAGCATTTTGAAGATTTGTTGAATGTGCTTGATGATAGAGTGGCAGATATAGGGTGTTTTGGTCGAGGTGGCGTGCAAAGTGAGAGGGTTAGGAAAAATGATTTGGTAAGCAGAGAAGAGTAGTAAAAACTTTACGGAAGATAAAAGCCGGCAAGGCAGCGGGTTTGGATGGTATTGCAGGGGAATTTACTTAAAATGGGGGTGACTGTATTGTTGACTGGTTGGTAAGGTTATTTGATGTATGTATGACTCATGTTGAGGATTGGAGGAATGCTTGCATAGTGTCATTGTACAAAGGCAAAGGGGATAAAAGTGAGGGCTCAAATTAAAGAGGTATAAGTTTGTTGAGTATTCCTGGTAAATTATATGGGAGGATATTGATTGAGAGAGTGAAGGCATGTACAGAGGATTAGATTGGGGAAGAGCAGTGTGGTTTCAGAAGTGGTAGAGGATGTGTGGATCAGGTGTTTGCTTTGAAGAATGTATGTGAGAAATACTTAGAAAAGCAAATGGATTTGTATGTAGCATTTATGGATCTGGAGAAGGCATATGATAGAGTTGATGGAGATGCTCTGCGGAAGGTATTAAGAATATATAGTGTGGGGGGTAAGTTGTTTGAAGCAGTGAAAAGTTTTTATCGAGGATGTAAGGCATATGTACGTGTAGGAAGAGAGGAAAGTGATTGGTTCTCAGTGAATGTAGGTTTGCGGCAGGGGTGTGTGATGTCTCCATGGCTGTTTAATTTGTTTATGGATGGGGTTGTTAGGGAGGTGAATGCAAGAGTTTTGTTAAGAGGGGCAAGTATGCAGTCTGTTGTGGATGAGAGAGCTTGGGAAGTGAGTCACTTGTTGTTCGCTGATGATACAGCGGTGGTGGCTTATTCGTGTGACTAATTGTAGAAGCTGGTGATTGAGTTTGGTAAAGTGTGTGAAAGAAGAAAGCTGAGAGTAAATGTGAATAAGACCAAGGTTTTTGGTACAGTAGGGTTGAGGGACAAGTCAATTGGGAGGTAAGTTTGAATGGAGAAAAACTGGAGGAAGTGAAGTGTTTTAAATGTCTAGGATTGGATTTGGCAGCAGATGGAACTATGGAAGCAGAAGTGAATCATAGGGTTAGGGAGGAGGCGAAAGTTCTGAGAGCGTTGAAGAATGTGTGGAAATCGAGAACATTATCTCGGAAAGCAAAAATGGGTATGTTTGAAGGAATAGTGGTTCCAACAATGTTATATGGTTGCGAGGCGTGGGCTGTAGATAGAGTTATTGGTTCCAACAAAGTTATATGGTCGCGAGGCGTGGGCTATAGATAGAGTTTTGTGGAGGAGGGTGGATGTGTTGGAAATGAGATGTTTGAGGACAATATGGTGTGTTAGATGCTTTCATCGAGTAAGTAATGAAAGGGTAAGAGAGATGTGTGGTAATAAAAAGAGTGTGGCTGAGAGAGCAGAAAAGGGTGTATTGAAATGGTTTGGTCACATGGAGAGAATGAGTGAGGAAAGATTGACAAAGAGGATATATGTGTCAGAGGTGGAGGGAACGAGAAATAGAACAAATTGGAGGTGGAAGGGTGGAGTGAAAAAGATTTTGAGCGATCGGGGCCTGAACATACAGGAAGGTAAAAGGCGTGCAAGGAGTAGAGTGAATTGGAACGATGTGGTATACCAGGGTCGACGTGCTGTCAAGGGATTGAACCAGGGCAGTGATGGCTTGTGCAAAAGATGCTTGTGACATGAGGAGCGTGGGAGGTGGGCAGATTAGAAAGGATAGTGTGTGGTGGGATGAAGAGGTAAGATTATTAGTAAAAGAGGAGAGAAAGGCTTTTGGATGAGTTTTGCAGGGAAATAGTGCAATTGACTATGAGAATTGTAAAAGAAAGAGGCAGGAGGTCAAGAGAAAGGTGCAAGAGGTGAAAAAGAGGGCAAATGAGAGTTGGGATGCGAGAGTATCATTAAAATTTAGGGAGAATAAAAAGATGTTTTGGAAGGAGGTAAATAAATAGCGTTAGACAAGACAACAAATGGGAATATCGGCGAAAGAGATGGAGTGAGTACTTTGAAGTTTTGTTGAATGTGTTAGATGATAGAGTGTCAGATATAGGGTGCTTTGGAAAAGGTGGTGTGCGAAGTCAGAGGGTTAGGGAGAATAATTTGGTAAACAAGGAAGAGGTAGTAAAAGCTTTCAGGAAGATGAAAGCCGGGAAGGCGGCGGGTTTGGTTGGTATTGCAGTGGAATTTATTAAAAAAGAGGGTAACCGTGTTGTTGACTGCTTGGTAAGGATATTCAATGTATGTATGACTCATGGTGAGGTGCCTGAGGACTGACGGAATGCATGCACAGTGCCATTGTACAAAAGCAAAGGGGATAAAGGTGAGTGCTCAAATTACAGAGGTATAAGTTTGTTGAGTATTCCTGGTAAATTATATGGGAGGGTATTGATTGAGAAGGTGAAGGCATGTACAAAGCATCAGATTGGGGAAGAGCAATGTGGTTTCAGTCTCATTTGCCCTCTGTTTCACCTCTTGCACCTTTCTCTTGTCCTCCTGCCTCTTTCTCTTATGTATATCCCAGTCATTTGCTCTATTTACCTCTATAGATCATCCAAACTCCTCTCTCTTCTCTCTCACTAATAATCTCACTTCTTCATCCCACCTCTGACTACCCTTTATAATCTGCCCACCTCCCACGCGTCTCATGCCACAAGCATTTTTTTCCAAGCCATCAGAGCATCTCTTGATACATTCCATTTCTCCTCCACTCCCCTTACCTCCTTTCCTCACACCATTTTCCATTTTGCACTCAGTCTCTTCTGGTACTTCCTCCCACAAGTCTCCTTCCCAAGCTCATTCCTCTCACTACTCTCTTCATCCCAACATTCTCTCTTCTTTTCTGAAAACCTCTACAAATGTTCACCTTCGTCTCCACAAGATAATAATCAGACATCCCTCCAGTTGAACTTTTCAGCACATAAATATCCAAAAGCCTCTCTTTCGCGCGCCTATCAATTAACACGTAATCCAATAACGCTCTCTGGGAATCTCTCCTACTTACGTACGTATACTGCAGAAGCTGGTGGGTGACTGAGTTTGGTAAAGTGTATGAAAGAAGAAAGCTGAGGTTAAATATGAATAAGAGCAAGGTTATTAGGTACAGTAGGGCTGAGCGACAAGTCAATTGGGAGGTAAGATTGAATGGAGAAAAACTGGAGGAAATCAAGTGTTTTAGGTATCTGGGAGTGGATTTGGCAGCGGATGGAACCATGGAAGTAGAAGTAAGTCACAGGGTGGGGAGGGGGCGAAAGTTCTGGGAGCGCTAAAAGATGTGTGGAAGGTGAAACCGTTATCTCGGAAAGCAAAAATAGGTATGTTTGAAGGAATAGTGGTTCCAACAATGTTATACGGTTGCAAGGCGTGGGCTATAGATAGAGTTGTGCAGAAGAGGGTGGATGTGTTGGAAATGATATGTTTGAGGACAATATGTGGTGTGAGGTGGTTTGATCGAGTAAGTAATGAAAGGGTAAGAGAGATGCATGGTAATAAAACGAGTGTGGTTGAGAGAGCAGAAGAGGGTGTTTTGAGATGGTTTGGTCAAACGGAGAGAATGAGTGAGGAAAGATTGACAAAGAGGTGTCAGAGGTGGAGGGAACGAGGAAAAGTGGGAGTCCAAATTGGAGGTGGAAGGATGGAGTGAAAAAGATTTTGAGCGATCGGGACCTGAACATGCAGGAGGGTGAAAGGCGTGCATGGAGTAGAGTGAATTGGAACGATGTGGTATACCGGGGTTGACGTGCTGTCAATGGATTGAACCAGGGCATGGGGTAAACCATGGAAAGTTTTGTGGGGCCTGGATATTGAAAGGGAGCTGTGGTTTCGGTGCATTATTCATGACAGCTAGAGACTGAGAGTGAACGAATGTGGCTTTTGTTGTCTTTTCCTAGCGCTACCTCGCGCGTGTGGGGGGGGAAGTGGGTTTTCATTTTATGTGTGGCTGGGAGGCGACGGGAATTAATAAACGCTGCAAGTAGCAGGGTGTTTTGAAATGGTTTGGTCACATGGAGTGAATGAGTGAGGAAAGATTGACAAAGAGGATATATTTGTCAGAGTGGGAAGGAATGAAGAGAAGTTTGAGACCAAATTGGAAGTGGAAGGATGGAGTGAAAAAGATCGAGGCCTTACCATACAGGAGGTAAAGGGCGTGCAAGGAATAGAGTAAATTGGAACGATGTGATATACAGGGGTCGACGTGTTGTCAATGAGTTGAATCAGGACGTGTGAAGCGTCTGGGGTAAATCATGGAAAGTTTTGTGGGGCCTGAATGTGGAAAGAGAGTTGTGGTTTCGGTGCATTACCCATGACAGCTAGAGACTGAGTGTGAACGAATGTGGCCTTTGTTGTCATTTCCTAGTGCTACCTCGCGTACACACAAAGGGGAGTGGGGTGTCATTTCATGTGTGTTGGAGTGGCGGCGATAATGGTGAGGGCAGCATGTATGAATATGTACATGTGTATATATGTATATGTCTGTTTATGTTATTATATTTATTATTTTTTTATCATACTTTGTCGCTGTCTCCCGCGTTTGCGAGGTAGCGCAAGGAAACAGACGAAAGAAATGGCCCAACCCCCCCCCATACACATGTATATACATAGGTCCACACACGCAAATATACATACCTACACAGCTTTCCATGGTTTACCCCAGACGCTTCACATGCCTTGATTCAATCCACTGACAGCACGTCAACCCCGGTATACCACATCGCTCCAATTCACTCTATTCCTTGCCCTCCTTTCACCCTCCTGCATGTTCAGGCCCCGATCACACAAAATCTTTTTCACTCCATCTTTCCACCTCCAATTTGGTCTCCCTCTTCTCCTCGTTCCCTCCACCTCCGACACATATATCCTCTTGGTCAATCTTTCCTCACTCATTCTCTCCATGTGCCCAAACCACTTCAAAACACCCTCTTCTGCTCTCTCAACCACGCTCTTTTTATTTCCACACATCTCTCTTACCCTTACGTTACTCACTCGATCAAACCACCTCACACCACACATTGTCCTCAAACATCTCATTTCCAGCACATCCATCCTCCTCCGCACAACTCTATCCATAGCCCACGCCTCGCAACCATACAACATTGTTGGAACCACTATTCCTTCAAACATACCCATTTTTGCTTTCCGAGATAATGTTCTCGACTTCCACACATTCTTCAAGGCCCCCAGAATTTTCGCCCCCTCCCCCACCCTATGATCCACTTCCGCTTCCATGGTTCCATCCGCTGCCAGATCCACTCCCAGATATCTAAAACACTTCACTTCCTCCAGTTTTTCTCCATTCAAACTCACCTCCCAATTGACTTGACCCTCAACCCTACTGTACCTAATAACCTTGCTCTTATTCACATTTACTCTTAACTATCTTCTTCCACACACTTTACCAAACTCAGTCACCAGCTTCTGCAGTTTCTCACATGAATCAGCCACCAGCGCTGTATCATCAGCGAACAACAACTGACTCACTTCCCAAGCTCTCTCATCCCCAACAGACTTCATACTTGCCCCTCTTTCCAAAACTCTTGCATTTACCTCCCTAACCACCCCATCCATAAACAAATTAAACAACCATGGAGACATCACACACCCCTGCCGCAAACCGACATTCACTGAGAACCACTCACTTTCCTCTCTTCCTACACGTACACATGCCTTACGTCTGTTTATGTATGTGTATGTATTCGATTAAATATATATATATATATATATATATATATATATATATATATATATATATATATATATATATGTGCGTGTGTGGGTGTTTATGTATATGCATGTGTATGTGGGTGGGTTGGGCCATTCTTTCGTCTGTTTCCTTGTGCTACTTCACTAACGTGGGATAATTTCCCTGATGGACTTTCAGGTAAAAATCACTTCATCAGAGGAAATACAAAAAATAAACTTAACGGTCATTTGACATACAGTGTAGAAACGTACCTAGGACGATATTTGGTAAACAAGTGAACGTCTGAATGTAGGTTGGGTACGTTCGAATCTGGCAACAAGCGTATCTCAAATTAATCAAGTGGAGAAAATGGGGGGAACTGTTTGCAAATTCTCTCAACTA
Source organism: Panulirus ornatus (assembly GCF_036320965.1). Lineage (NCBI taxonomy): Eukaryota > Metazoa > Arthropoda > Malacostraca > Decapoda > Palinuridae > Panulirus > Panulirus ornatus. Next base: position 12,657,849 of record NC_092278.1, read on the forward strand.
TAGTTATCCAATTTGTATAGACCATCACAAATACTTATGTTATATAATGTTATATATACTCTATATGTTATATATGTTATACATATACATATATATATATATATATATATATATATATATATATATATATATATATATATATATATATATATATATATTTTTTTTTTTTCTTTTTTTTTTCATACTATTCGCTATTTCCCGCGATAGCGAGGTAGCGTTAAGAACAGAGGACTGGGCCTTTGAGGGAATATCCTCACCTGGACCTCTCCTCTGTTCCTTCTTTTGGAAAAAAAAAAAAAAACGAGAGGGGAGGATTTCCAGCCCCCCGCTCCCTTCCCTTTTAGTCGCCTTCTACGACACGCAGGGAATACGTGGGAAGTATTCTTTCTCCCCTATCCCCAGGGAAATATATATATATATATATATATATATATATATATATATATATATATATATATATATATATATATATATATATATATATATATATATATATATATATATATATATATATATATATATATATATATATATATATATATATATATATATATATATCAGCTGGTGGCTGATTCATGTGAGAAACTGCAGAAGCTGGTGACTGAGTTTGGTAAAGCGTGTGAAAGAAGAAAGTTAAGAGTAAATGTGAATAAGAGCAAGGTTATTAGGTACAGTAGGGTTGAGGGTCAAGTCAATTGGGAGGTGAGTTTGAATGGAGAAAAACTGGAGGAAGTGAAGTGTTTTAGATATCTGGGAGTGGATCTGGCAGCGGATGGAACCATGAAAGCGGAAGTGGATCATAGGGTGGGGGAGGGGGCGAAAATTCTGGGAGCCTTGAAGAATGTGTGGAAGTCGAGAACATTATCTCGGAAAGCAAAAATGTGTATGTTTGAAGGAATAGTGGTTCCAACAATGTTGTATGGTTGCGTGGCGTGGGCTATGGATAGAGTTGTGCGCAGGAGGATGGATGTGCTGGAAATGAGATGTTTGAGGACAAAGTGTGGTGTGAGGTGGTTTGATCGAGTAAGTAACGTAAGGGTAAGAGAGAAGCCATGGTAAAAAAACGATGTGGTTGAGAGAGCAGAAAAGGGTGTTTTGAGATGGTGATGGTCAAACGGAGAGAATGAGTTGGAGGAAAGATTGACAAAGAGAGGTTGTCAGGGTGGAGGGAACGAGAAAAGTGGGAAGTCCAAATTGGAGGAGGAAGGACGTAGTGAAAAAGAATTTGAGCGATCGGGACCTGAACATGCAGGAGGGTGAGAAGGCGTGCATGAGTAGAGTGAATTGGTACGAGTGGTATCACGGTGTTTGACGTGCTGTCAATGGATTGAACCAGGGCGATGGGGTAAACCATGGAAATATTTTGTTGGGGCCTGGATATTGACAGGAGCTGTTGAATTTTTCGTGCATATATTCAAGACACTAGAGACTGAGAGTGAACGAATGTGGCTTTTGTTGTCTTTTTCCCCTATGCGCTACCACTCGCGCGTTGTGGGGGGGGAAGAGGGTTTTCATTTTATGTGTGGCTGGGAGGCGACGGGAATTAAAAACCGCTGCAAGTAGCCGGGTGTTTGGAAATGGTATGGTCACAAGGAGTGCATGCGTGCGGAAAGAATGACAACGAGGCTAAAATTGTCAGAGTGGAAGGAATGAAGAGAAGTTTGAGACCAAATTGGAAGTGGAAGGATGGAGTGAAAAAAGAATCGAGGCCTTTAGCATACAGGAAAGAGGTAAAAAGGGCGAGCAAGGAATAGAGTAAATTGGAACGGGTGATATACACGGTGTCCGACGGTTGTCAATGATTGAATCCAGGAACGTGTGAAGCGTCTGGGTAAATCATGGAAAGTTTTGTGGGGCCTGAAATGTGGAAAAGAGAGTATGTGGTTACGGTGCAGTTACCCATGACCAAGCTAGAGACTGAGTGTGAACGAATGTGGCCTTGTTGTCATTCCTATGCTACCCCGCCGTACACACAAAGGGGATTGGGGTGTCCTTTCATGTGTGGTTGGAGGTGTCGCGATAATGGTTAGGGCTAGCTGTATGAAGTATGTAACAATGAGAATATATGTATAATTGCTGTTTTATGTTATGATATTTATTAAATTTTTTTATCATACTTTGTCCGCGTCGTTCCCGCGTTTTTGCGAGTACGCAAGAAACAGACGAAAGAAATGGCCCAACCCCCCCCATACACATGTATATAACATCAGGTCCACACCCAGCAAAGAACTTACCTACACACTTTCATGTGTTTACCCCCCAGACGCTATCACATGCCTTGATTCAATCCAATGACAGCACGGTCAACCCCGGTATACCACATCGGCTCCAATTCACTCTATTCTTGCACTCCTTTCACCCTCCTGCCATGTTCAGGCCCCCGACCACACAAAATTCTTTTTCACTCCATCTTTCCACCATCCCATTTGGTCTCCCCTTCTCCTCGTTTCCCTTTCCCTCCACCTCCGAACATATATCCTCTTGGTCATCTTTCCTCACTCATTCCCCATGAGCCCAAAACCACTTCAAAACAAAACCCTCTTCTGCTCTCTCAAACACGCTTCTTTTATTTCCCACATCTCTCTTATCCCTTACGTTAACTGTCACTCGATCAAACCACCTACAAACCACACAATTGTCCACAAACAACTCATTTCCCAGCACATCCATCCTCCTCCCACAACTCTATCCATAGCCCACGCCCGCAACCATACAACCTTGTTTTGGAAAAACCCCTTTTTCCTTCAAACAAAACCCCAAAATTTTTTCTTTCCCCCAATAATGTTCTCGACTTCCACACCTTCTTCAAAAGGCCCCCCGAATTTTCGCCCCCTCCCCCCCCCTATGATCCCCCTTTTCCGCTTCCATGGTTTTTCCCTCCCCATCCGAACCCCAAAACCATCCCAGATTCAAAACACTTTCCCCTTCCTCCCGTTTTTTCCCCCATTCAAACTCACCTCCCAATTGACTTGAAACCCCCAAACCCCACTGTACCTAATAACCTTGCCCCTTATTCACATTTTAAAATCTAAAATATCTTTTTCCACACACTTTTTCCAAACTCAGTCACCAGCACTCAGTTCCCCACATGAATCACCACCACCGTAAACATCAGCGAACAACAACTGACTCAAATTCCCAAACTCTCTCATCCCCCAAAAGACTTCATACTTGCCCCCTTTCCAAAACTCTTGCATTTTAAAACCTTTCCCCAAAACCCCCCCATCCATAAACAAAAAAAACAACCAAGGAAACACACACAAAAACCCCCCGCCGGGAAACCGACAAATTTACTTTAAAAACCACTCACTTTCCCCTCCCTTTCCAAAACCCTACCCACCTTAACTGTTTATGTAATGTGTATGTAAATTTTTAAAATATATTTTATAATATTTTTATAAATATATATATATATTTATATATATAATTTAAAAATGCGGTGTGGGTGTTTATGTTTTTAAAGCCCCCTGTAAGTGGGTGGGTTTGGGGGCCCTTCTTTCGTCTGTTTCCCTTTTGCACTTTTTGAACTAACGGGGGGAAAAATTTTCCCCGATGGACTTTTCCCGGTAAAAATCCAACCTTTTTATCAGAGGAAAAAACAAAAAAAAAACTTAAAAGGGCATTTGACCAAAAAGTGTAAAACGAAACCAAAGGGCGATATTTGGGGGAAACAAATGAACGTCTGAATGTAGGTTGGGGGACGTTCGAATCTGGCAACAAGCGTTAAACCAAATTAATCAAGTGGGGAAAATGGGGGGAACTGTTTTCAAAAACCCCCCAACTATAGTTATCCAAAATTTTTATAGACCAACACAAATACTTATTTAATAAAAAGTTATATATAATCTATATTTTAAAATTTTTTATACATAACATATATAATAAAATATATATTTTATATATATAATATATATATATAATTTTTATATATATATAAAATTTTTTTTTTTTTTTTTTTTTTTTTTTTTTTCATTTCTATTTGCTATTTCCCCCCGATAGCGAGGGAGCGTTTAAAAAACAGGGGACTGGGCCTTTTAGGGAAAATCCTCACCGACCTCTCCCGTTTCCCCCCCTTTTGGGAAAAAAAAAAAAAAAGAGGGGAGGAAAATTTTCCCCCCCCCGCTCCCTTTCCCCTTTTAGTCGCCTTCTACGAAAAAACGCAGGGAATACTGGGAAGTAATTTTTTTTCTTTCCCCCATCCCCCCGGGAAATATATATAAATTTTAAAAAATAAAATATATAAAATATATATATATATATATATTAAAAAAATATATATAATTAAAAATATTTTTATATATAAAATTTTATATATATATATAAAAATAGAAAAAATATATAAAATATAAATAATAAAAAAATATAACAGCGGGGGGCTGATTTCATTTGGGAAAACTGCAGAACTGTGACTGAGTTTGGGAAAAGGGGGTTTAAAAAAGAAAGTTAAAAGTAAAAAGTGAAAAAAGCAAGGTTATTAGGGACAAATAGGGGTTTAGGGGGAAATCAATTGGGAGGTGAGTTTTAAAAGGGGAAAAACTGGAAAAAAGTGAAAATGTTTTAATATCTGGGGGTGGATCTGGCAGCGGGTGGGGAAACCCTGAAAGCGGAAGTGGGTCTAGGGTGGGGGGGGGGGCGAAAATTCGGGGGCCTGAAGATGTTTTGGGGAAATTCCCAGAACATTATCCGGAAAAACAAAAATGTGATGTTTTTTAAGGAATAGTGGTTTTCCCAAAAAATTTTTATGGTTTTCGTGGGGTGGGGTATGGGTAGAGTTTTTGCGCAGGAGGGTGGGTTTTTGCTGGGAAATGAAGTTTGAGGACAAAGTTGGTTGAGGTGGTTTGATCGAGTAAGTAACGAAGGGGAAAGGATGTGGGGGAAAAAAAAAGTGTGGTTAGAGAGCAAAAAGGGTGGGTTTTTAAATGGTTTGGGGACATGGAGAAAATGAGTAGGAAAAAATTGAAACCCAAAAGGATATATGTGGGCGGAGGGGGGGAACGAAAGGGGAAGAGGGGGACCAAAAAATTTGGGGGTGGGAAAAATGGGTTGGGAAAAAAATTTTGGTTATCGGGGGCCCGAACAAAGCGGAGGGTGAAAGGAGGGCCAAAGGGAAAAAAGTGAATTGGACATGTGGGAAAACCGGGTTTACGTGTTCAGTGGATTGAAACGGGGCATGTGGGAAACGCTGGGGGAAACCCTGGAAAACTGGTAGGGAGTAAAATTTTTCGTGTTGGGCGTATGTAAAAACATGTGTATGGGGGTTTGGTTTTGGGGCCCCCTTTTTTCGTCGTTTTCCCTTTCGCTACCCCGCAAACGCGGAGACAGCGACAAAACAAAAAAAAAAAAATATATATTTTATAAATAATATATATAATATATATAATATATTCTATATATATATATATATGATATATATATATATATAATATATATATATATATACACACATTTTCAAATGTATGATCTATTGGCAAGGCAACAAGTTGAAGTTTAGCATATACGAAAAACATATACCAAGATATGCTCTATGTTTTATTATTATTCAATCTCAACATGACAGAGTTAAATTATCATCATTTCAATCTATGTTCTTAGGGCATTACTTATTTGCTGTCCAGAGTTTTTATGATGGAGAGTTTGAGAAGTATATATTCTATTGGATCTTATCACTGATAAATCCCTTAAGTTTTAGCAAAGAAATCATTTAATAATAGGAGTTGAGCCCAAACCACCCCATTACAACAAAATCTTTAAGTTCTCCCAGGTGATGGCATTTTTGTACCAGGTATATGCGCCCTTGTTGGGAATTAACCGGATAGACCACCGGTGGCTCACCAATGTGAGACGAAGGGTATTCGAGTACACAGTATTCGAATAGTTATTTCCTTTAGCCAGCCCATAGCCTAGCGGTAGCATGCCCGCCTCTAGCACAGGGGTCCCAGGTTCGGATCCTTGCTTTGGAGGTCTGTATGTTCTATGAAGGTGCGCGTTTCTATGCATTTATTGTGTGTATATATATATTATATAATAATATATTAATTTCCTTGTGTCGGCTGTCTCCCGCGTTAGCGAGGTACGCAAGGAGACAGACGAAATATGGCCCAAGCACCCACATACACATGTATATACAAACACGATCCCACACACCAAAGCACATACCTATACATCTCAACGTATACAATAATATGCAAACAGACATATACATATATACACATGTTCATAATTCATATGTCTGGCCTTTATGCATTCTCATCGCAACCCGCCACAAGACACAATGAAATAACAACCCACCACCCTCATGTGGGCGAGGTAACGCTAGGAAAAGACAACAAAGGCCACAATCGTTCACACTCAGTTCTCTAGCTGTCATGAATAATGCACCGAAACCACAGCTCCTTTCCACATCCAGCCCCACAGAACTTCCATGGTTTACCCTAGACGCTTCACATGCCCTGGATCAATCCATGACTACACGTCGACCCCGGTATACCACATCCTTCCAATTCACATCTATTGCTTTGCAACACCTTTCACCCTCCAGCATCTCAGGCCTCGATCACATCAAAATATTTTTTCACTCCATCTTCCCCCAACCATCGCAATTTGGTCTCCCATTCTCCTCTTTCCTCCACCTCTTACACATAATCCTCTTGGTCAATCTTTCCTCACTCATTCTCTCCATGTGAACCAAACCATTTCAAAATACACTCTTCTGCTCTCTCTACCACGATCTTTTTATACCAAACATCTCTCTAAAACCCTACATTACTTATATATATCTATATTATAATATATATATATATATAGATATATAATATATATATATATATATAATATATATATATATTAATATATAAATATAATATATATATATATAGTATATTATATAGATATAGTATATATAATATATATATACTATATATATATATTATATATATATACAATATAAATCTATATATATGAATATATAAGCTATATATATATATATATATATATATATATATAATATATATATCAGCTGTGGCTGAATCATGTGAGAAACTGCAGAAGCAGGTGAGCTGAGTTTGGTAAAGCGTGTAAAGAAGAAAGTATAAGAATAAATGTGAATAAACAGGTTATAAGGTTAATAGGGTTAGAGGGTCAAGTCAATTGGGAGGTGATTTGAATGAGGAAAAACTGGAGGAGAAGTGAAGTTTTTAGATATCTGGAGTGGATCTGGCAGCGGATGAACCATGAACGAAGTGGATCATAGTGTGGGGAGGGGCAGAAAATTCTGGGAGCTGAGAGATGTGTGGAACGAGAACATTATCCTCGGGAAAAGCAAAAATGTGTATGTTTGAATAGAACAGTGGGTTCCGAACAATGTTGTATGTTGCGTGGCGGGCTATGAATAAGTTGTGCGCATGAGGATGGGATGTGCAGGAAATGAGATTTTGAGACAAAAGTGTGGTGTGAGTTGGGTTTTGAACGATAAGTTAACGTAAGGTGTAAGAGAGATGTGTGTGAAAAAAAAAGATTGTTGTTGTAGAGAGACAGAAGGAGGGTTTTTTGAAATGGTTTTTGGGCACAAGGAGATAATGAGTGAGGACAGGATTGACAAGAGGATGATATGGTGATCGGAGGTGGATGGAGAACGAGGAGAAGAGGGTAGAAAGAACCAAATTGAGAGTTGAAAAGATGAGTGAAAAAGATTTTGTGTGATCGGGGTGCCAAACATGCATGGAGGGTGAAAGGAGGCACGGACATAGAGTGAAGTTAGGAGCGATGTGTAATAAAAACCGGGATGACGTGCTGTCAGTGATTGAAATATCGGGGCATAATGAAAAGAGCGAGGTAGTCTGGGGTAACACCATGGAAGAACACTGTGTAGCGTTATGTAAATTTTGCAGGTGCCGTATGTAAAACGCTGTGTATAGGGGTGGGTTGGGCCATTTCTTTCTCTGTTTCCTTGCGCTACCACGCAAACGCGGGAGACAAGCGACAAAGACAAACAAAAAAAAATGCTATATGGTAAATATAATTATATATAAATCTATATAACTATATATATATATATATATATATATATATATATATATATATATATATATATATATATATACACACCATTTTCAGATTGTATGATCTATTGGCAAGGAAACAAGTTGAAGTTTAGCATATACGGAAAACATACCAATATATGCTCATATGTTTATTATTATTCATCTCAACATGACAGAGTTAAATTATCATCATATCAATCTATGTTCCTTAGGGCATTACTTATTTGCAGTCCAGAGTTTATTGATGGTGAGTTTGAGAAGATATATTCTATTGGATCTTTCACTGATAAATCCCTTAAGTTAGCAAAGAAATCATTTAATAGAGTTGAGCCCAAACCTCCCATTGACAACAAGAATCTTTTAGTTCTCCCAGGTGATGGCATTTTACCAGGTTATATGCGCCTGTTGGGAAATAACCGGTATAGACCCCGTTGCTCACCAATGTGAGACGAAGGGTATTCGAGTACACAGTATTCGAATAGTTATTTCCTATTAGCCAGGCCCATAGCCTAGCGGTTAGCATTCCCGCCTCTTGCACAGGGGTCCCAGGTTCGATCCTGGCTGTTGGAGGTCTGTATGTTCTATGAAGGTGCGCGTTTCTATGCACTTTATTGTGTGTATATATATATATATATATATATTATTTTCCTTTGTCGCTGTCTCCCGCGTTAGCGAGGTATCGCAAGGAAACAGACGAAATATGGCCCAAGCCACCCACATACACATGTATATACAAACACGTCCACACACGCAAATGCACATACCTATACATCTCAACGTATACATATATATGCACACAGACATATACATATATACACATGTTCATAATTCATACTGTCTGCCTTTATGCATTCTCATCGCAACCCCGCCACACATGAAATAACAACCCCTCCCCCTCATGTGGGCGAGGTAACGCTAGGAAAAGACAACAAAGGCCACATTCGTTCACACTCAGTCTCTAGCTGTCATGTAATAATGCACCGAAACCACAGCTCCCTTTCCACATCCAGGCCCCACAGAACTTTCCATGGTTTACCCTAGACGCTTCACATGCCCTGGTTCAATCCATTGACTAGCACGTCGACCCCGGTATACCACATCCTTCCAATTCACTCTATTGCTTGCACGCCTTTCACCCTCCTGCATCTTCAGGCCTCGATCACTCAAAATCTTTTTCACTCCATCTTCCCACCTCCAATTTGGTCTCCCACTTCTCCTCTTTCCCTCCACCTCTTACACATATATCCTCTTGGTCAATCTTTCCTCACTCATTCTCTCCATGTGACCAAACCATTTCAAAATACACTCTTCTGCTCTCTCAACCACGATCTTTTTATTACCAAACATCTCTCTTACCCTATCATTACGTATATATATAAATATATATATATATATATATATATATATATATATATATATATATATATATATATATATATATATATATATATATATATATATATATATATATATATATATATATTAGAAAGAGGTAGGTCCCCATCTTAGAGACCAAACCTCAAGGGATGGATGTACAGGTGGGTTGACTGTGGACCAACTGCCACCACCAGGATTCGAACCATTTCGCCCGACCTTTGGCGGCCTGTGAATGGGTCACGGTTAGGAACGGAAACAGCTACACCACAGTTGGACAGATTGGTTACTGGTTCTCTACTGGGAATGACTCTGGCAAATACATTTCTTCTGTGATCACGAAGTTAATTGCCTTAACAAAAGCCCACAAAATATCGAACAAGTAATTTAAGAATCATAAGCAGATCATCTATTTCCAGTGGTTAGGTCCCGAGATCAAATTCCAACTTTCTTAAATTACCTGAATTCTAAACATGAGAATAAGAATATCATATCAGACGTAGTCATACACCAAGTCCCTCTACTTCAAGACATAGTAATCGAGCGATCGGGCAACTCGTTTGAAACATCAATGCACAGAAAGCCTCCGTTCACAGTCTTATGTGCAAAGTTCACTTCGTTTATTCCTGTTGATTTTCAGCGTTATATTTTTATTCTTTAACAAACATGGCTTTTAACATCAGTTCTAATTATATTAGGTTTAATGACTGACTCGCACTTTTAAGAAATCCATTATTTGGTAATGGGTTCCCTTGTAATTTCAGACACATACATTGCAAAAGCCATTATCGACCAATCAACTAAGACAAAACCTGAAGTCTCAACTGTTTCGAGAGCAGGGGTTCATTTTCCCATTGTATGCACCAACTGACAAGGCTTCAATTTGTGCAATAGACTGGGAATATTGTTTCGTGCGTTCTGTTAAAATCATTCTGAGTGACGTTTAAAGCCAGAGAAATATGGTAGTAACTTATTCAA
>NC_092278.1:12668339-12675184 GCF_036320965.1 Panulirus ornatus
TTCATTTGCCCACCTCCCACGCTTCTCATGCCCCAAGCATCTTTTGCACAAGCCATCTCTGCTTCCCTTAATACATCGCATTCCTCCCCCACTCCATTTTCGTCCTGTATTTTCACCTTTTTCCATTCTGTACTCAGTCTCTCCTGGTACTTCCTCACACAAACCTCCTTCCCAAGCTCACTTACTCTCACCACTCTTTTCACCCCAACATTCTCTCTTCTTTTCTGAAAACCTCTACAAATCATCACCTTCGCCTCCACAAGATAATCATCAGACATACCTCCAGTTACATCTCTCAGCACATTAACATCCAAAAATCTCTCTTTCGCGCGTGTATCAATTAACACGTAATCCAATGACGCTCTTTGGCCACCTCTCCTACTTGCATATATATACTTATGTATATCTCTCTTTTTAAACCAGGTATTCCAAATCACCAGTCCTTTTTCAGCACATAAATCTACAAACTCTTCACCATTTCCATTTACAACACTGAACACCTCATGTACACCAATCATTCCCTAAACTGCCATATTACATACCTTTACATTCAAATCACCCATCACTATAACCTGGTCTCGTGCATCAAAACTACTAACACACTCACTAAGCTGCTCCCAAAACACTTGCCTCTCATGATCTTCCTTCTCATGCCCAGGTGCATATGCACCAATAACCACCCATCTCTCTCCATCCACTTTCAGTTTTACCCACATCAATCTAGAGTTTACTTTCTTACACTCTATCACATACTCCCACCACTCCTGTTTCAGGAGTAGTGCTACTCCTTCCCTTGCTCTTGTCCTCTTACTAACCCCTGACTTTACTCCCAAGACATTCCCAAACCACTCTTCCTCTTTACCCTTGAGCTTCGTTTCAATCGGAGCCAAAACATCCAAGTTCCTTTACTCAAACGTACTGCCTATCTCTCCTTTTTTCTCATCTTGCTTACATCCACACACATTTAGACACCCCAATCTGAACCTTCGAGGAGGATGAGCACTCCCCGCGTGACTCCTTCTTCTGTTTCTCCGTTTAGAAAGTTAAAATACAAGGAGGGGAGGGTTTCTATCCCCTCCCGCTGCCGTCCCCTTTAGTCACCCTCTGCGACAGGTGAGGAATGGGTGGGAAGTATTCCTCTTCCCTCATCTAACTATTTTGATAATTTATATGTGATGGAGCCTACTGAACCCATTATAGGTCTTGCTGGAAAATTCTGTTTATGTGTTTTGATAAGTCCTTACATATATGGCAATGAAGGGGACAAAGATGACAAACTTTTGATAAGAGAAATGTTGCCTTTCAACAACAACTTCATTTCTTTGTTGAAATGAGAATTAACTGCTTCTAAGGGATTTTTACTAAGTTTAGAATATGTTGGGTCATCATTTAGAAGATCTTTCATTTTAGGTAAATATTTACTTTTGTCTAAAATCACAAAAGTGTCAGCCTTATCTGCTTTAGTAATATGTATATCCTTGTCTATTTCTAAGGTGTTAATAGCTCTTATGAATCTTTTAGGGCAATTAGCTTCCACTGGTTTTGACAAACTGGCATACACTAAACCCTTACAGATAATAATATCATCATTACTTATATTACTGTATTTTTCTAAATTACAAAAAGACTTTGTGACATCAACACAGCTGGCTTCTTTGTTAGAGCACACAAAACCCAAACCATAGCCTAATGCACACAAGGAATCTTTATCTAGTTGTTTATTAGACATGTTTACCACAAAAGACTGGTTTGTGTTCTTGGTCCAGTCGCTGTTTTCAATAAGATGGTCCAACTTACGATTTAGTGACACTTGTAGCCTATTGCGTTCTTTCCTTAATTCATCATAGCAATAGTCCAACATCCGGTTCTTCCAGTGTGTCGGCATTGCCATTTGAAAGGCACGTTTCTTCTCTTGAGATGCGAAAGGTTGTTGAAAGGTAACATTTCTCTCACCAAAAGTTTGTCATCTTTGTCCCCTTCATTGCCATATATGTATGGACTTACCAAAACACATAAACAGAATTTTCCAGCAAGACCTATAGTGAGTTCAGTAGGCTCCATCATATGTAAATTGTCAAAACGGTTAGTTTCTTTATTAAGCCCTTTAGTGGGTAAGGTATCAAAATCTAATATCACGAGCAATGTAGATTTAGTCAACAAGCTAAACAATATCAATGTTAATTTTGATTTCAAACTAGTTAGCTTTGATGTTTCCTCACTTTTCACTAAAGTTCCAGTTGATGAGCTTTTAGAATATTTATTTGATGTCTTGGATGATATTCATTTACCTGTTTCAAAGTCTAATTTCATTGAACTGATAGAATTGTTTATAAAAGACTGTGTATTTCAATTTAATGGAGATTATTATGCTCAAAAATTTGGTATGGCAATGGGTAACCCTCTTTCACCTGTACTAATTAATCTTTATATGGAATTTTTTGAAACAAAATTACTAAAGGATATCTTACCTTCTAATGCAATTTGGTTTAGGTATGTAGATGTTGTTCTTTGTGTTTGGCCAACAAATGAAAATTTACAAATATTTCTCCCCTTACTTAACAATTTAGTACCTTCCATCAAATTTACTGTAGAAAATGAAAATAATGGTATGTTACCATTTCTAGATTGCATGATCCATAGACAAGGAAACAAGTTTAAGTTTAGCATATACAGAAAACCCACCAATGTATGCTCATATATCCATTATTACTCATCTCAACATGACAGAGTTAAATCATCATCATTTCAATCTATGTTCCTTAGGGCATTACGTATTTGCAGTCCAGAGTTTATTGATGATGAGTTTGAGAAGATACATTCTATTGGATCTAAGTTAAAGTACCCCAGATCTTTCATTGATAAATCCCTTAAGTTAGTAAAGAAATTATTTTATAGAGTTGAGCCCAAACCTCCCATTGACACCAAGAATCTTTTAGTTCTCCCTTTTAAAAAATAATTTCACTTTGCATTCCATGTTGCTTAAATCCTTTAATGTAAATGTTAGCAACAATAATACTATAAAGAATATCTTAATCAGGAATTCATCAGAAAATTCTCTTGGATGCATCTATAAAGTGCCATGTGGAAACTGTGATAAATTTTATGTTGGTCAGACTGGTAAGGATCTTTCTGTTAGACTTAAGAAACATAAATATAGTATAAGAACGGGACAAGAATCAAATGCCTTGTTTAATCACGTTAAAAACTATTATCATTGTATTGACTGGAGTAACGCCATCTCATGTATTAACTTTAACTCTATTACCAAGAGAAATATCATTGAATCTTCTATAACTAAATACACAAAGAATTATAATCTTAATATTAGTGATGGTCTATACAAATTAGATAACTTTATTGTTGATAAGATTTGTAAAATGATAAGTTTATGAACGCTCGTTGTATGTTTTGGACAATCAGATGTTTACCAAATGGCGTCCTAGCTTCGTCTCTTCGATGTATATCAACTGACTGTTATATTTCTCTCTTGTGTCTCCCCTGATGATGTGATTATTACACGAATTATTATATATATATATATATATATATATATATATATATATATATATATATATATATATATATATATATATATATATATATTTTTTTTTTTTTTTTTTTTTTTTTTCTTTTGCCGCTGTCTCCCGCGTCTGCGAGGTAGCGCAAGGAAACAGACGAAAGAAATGGCCCATGTTTCATGAGCTCCTCTTCGCCAACGGAACTACCTTGGCCCACCAGTGATGCTACTACGTTTGTGAATCAAGAACCATTGCAACACAAACCTCGCCAGGTGGTAGAGTGTCCCGCAGTGTATCGAGACAGACTTCCCCAGAACTTTTTTAAAGGGGAAGTAAGTGTTTATAGTTGTGTTACTGTAGTGGTAGTTTTCATACATGGTGCTTTGACAAGAAAATAGTGAAATTGCAAAAAATGTAGCTTAGACATTGAAGATTATTGATACCGTGGTCAAATTGATGAGAACTACTATTGACGTTTGTGTAAATAAATTATACATTTCCTTTTTCCATAGCCAGAGGTTGAACCATTATGTGACATCCATTTTTTTCATTTCATTTCAAGCTAGAAGTTTCAGTTTTCTAAATTGTTTCTTACATTTTTCATATGTATATATATGTATGTGTGTGTGTGTGTATATGTGCGTGTGTGTGTGTGTGTGTGTGTGTGTGTGTATATATATATATATATATATATATATATATATATATATATATATATATATATATATATATATATATATATATATATATATATATATATATATATATTATCCCTGGGGATAGAGGAGAAAGAATACTTCCCACGCATTCCTCGCGTGTCGTAGAAGGCGACAAGAGGGGACGGGAGCGAGGGGCCAGAAATCCTCCCCTCCTTGTATTTTTTTAACTTTCTAAAATGGAAAACAGAAGATATATATATATATATATATATATATATATATATATATATATATATATATATAGGTTTGCGGCAGGGGTGTGTGATGTCTCCATGGTTGTTTAATTTGTTTATGGATGGGGTTGTTAGGCTCAGATTGGGGTGTCTAAATGTGTGTGGATGTAACCAAGATGAGAAAAAAGGAGAGATAGGTAGTATGTTTGAGGAAAGGAACCTGGATGTTTTGGCTCTAAGTGAAACGAAGCTCTAGGGTAAAGGGGAAGAGTGGTTTGGGAATGTCTTGGGAGTAAAGTCAGTGGTTGGTGAGAGGGCAAGAGCAAGGGAAGGAGTAGCACTACTCCTGAAACAGGAGTTGTGGGAGTATGTGATAGAGTGTAAGAAAGTAAATTCTCGATTTATATGAGTAAAACTGAAAGTTGATGGAGAGAGATGGGTGATTATTGGTGCATATGCACCTGGGCATGAGAAGAAAGATCATGAGAGGCAAGTGTTTTGGGAGCAGCTGAATGAGTGTGTTCGTGGTTTTGATGCACAAGACCGGGTTATAGTGATGGGTGATTTGAATGCAAAGGTGAGTAATGTGGCAGTTGAGGGAATAATTGGTATACATGGGGTGTTCAGTGTTGTAAATGGAAGTGGTGAAGAGCTTGTAGATTTATGTGCTGAAAAAGGACTGGTGATTGGGAATACCTGGTTTAAAAAGCGAGATATACATAAGTATACGTATGTAAGTATAGAGATTTCCAGAGAGCGTTATTGGATTACATGTTAATTGATAGGCGCGCGAAAGAGAGACTTTTGGATGTTAATGTGCTGAGAGGTGCAACTTGAGGGATGTCTGATCATTATCTTGTGGAGGCGAAGGTGAAGATTTGTAGAGGTTTTCAGAAAAGAAGAGAGAATGTTGGGGTGAAGAGAGTGGTGAAAGTAAGTGAGCTTGGAAAGGAGATTTGTGTGAGGAAGTACCAGGAGAGACTGAGTACAGAATGGAAAAAGGTGAGAACAAAGGAGGTAAGGGGAGTGGGGTAAGATTGGGATGTATTTAGGGAAGCAGTGATGGCTTGCGCAAAAGATGCTTGTGGCATGATAAGCGTGGGAGGTGGGTTGGTTAGAAAGGGTAGCGAGTGGTGGGATGAAGAAGTAAGATTATTAGTGAAAGAGAAGAGAGAGGCATCTGGACGAGTTTTGCAGGGAAAAAATGCAAATGAGTGGGAGATGTATAAAAGAAATAGGCAGGAGGTCAAGAGAAAGGTGCAAGAGGTGAAAAAGAGGGCAAATGAGAGTTGGGGTGAGAGAGTATCATTAAATTTTAGGGAGAATAAAAGGATGTTTTGGAGGGAGGTAAATAAAGTGCGCTAGACTAGGGAACAAATGTGAACTTCAGTGAAGGGGGCTAATGGGGAGGTGATAACAAGCAGTGGTGATGTGAGAAAGAGATGGAGTGAGTATTTTGAAGGTTTGTTGAATGTGTTTGATGATAGAGTGGCAGACATAGGGTGTTTTGGTCGAGGTGGTGTGCAAAGTTAGAGGGTTAGGGAAAATGATTTGGTAGACAGAGAAGAGGTAGTAAAGCTTTGCGGAAGATGAAAGCCGGCAAGGCAGCAGGTTTGGATGGTATTGCAGTGGAATTTATTAAAAAAAGGGGGTGACTTTATTGTTGACTGGTTGGTAAGGTTACTTAATGTATGTATGACTCATGGTGAGGTGCCTCAGGATTGGCAGAATGCTTGCATAGTGCCATTGTACAAAGGCAAAGGGGATAAGAGTGAGTGCTCAAATTACAGAGGTATAAGTTTGTTGAGTATTTCTGGGAAATTATATGGGAGGGTACTGATTGAGAGGGTGAAGGCATGTACAGAGCATCAGATTGGGGAAGAGCAGTGTGGTTTCAGAAGTGGTAGAGGATGTGTGGATCAGGTGTTTGCTTTGAAGAATGTATGTGAGAAATACTTAGAAAAGCAAATGGATTTGTGTGTAGCATTTATGGATCTGGTGAAGTCATATGATAGAGTTGATAGAGATGCTCTGTGGAAGGTATTAAGAATATATGTTGTGGGAGGCAAGTTGTTAGAAGCAGTGAAAAGTTTTTATCGAGGATGTAAGGCGTGTGTACGTGTAGGAAGAGAGGAAAGTGATTGGTTCTAAGTGAATGTAGGTTTGCGGCAGGGATGTGTGATGTCTCCATGGTACTTTAATTTGTTTCTGGATGGGGTTGTTAGGGAGGTGAATGCAAGAGTTTTGGAAAGAGGGGCAAGTATGCAGTCTGTTGTGGATGAGAGAGCTTGGGAAGTGAGTCAGTTGTTGTTGGTGGCTGATTCATGTGAGAAACTGCAGAAGCTGGTGACTGAGTTTGGTAAAGTGTGTGAAAGAAGAAAGTTGAGAGTAAATGTGAATAAGAGCAAGGTTATTAGGTACAGTAGGGTTGAGGG
>NC_092278.1:12675284-12712784 GCF_036320965.1 Panulirus ornatus
AAGGATATCTTACCTTCTAATGCAATTTGGTTTAGGTATGTAGATGATGTTCTTTGTGTTTGGCCAACAAATGAAAATTTACAAATATTTCTCCCCTTACTTAACAATTTAGTACTTTCCATCAAATTTACTGTAGAAAATGAAAATAATGGTATGTTACCATTTTTAGATTGCATGATCCATAGACAAGGAAACAAGTTTAAGTTTAGCATATACAGAAAACCCACCAATGTATGCTCATATATCCATTATTACTCAACATGACAGAGTTAAATTATCATCATTTCAGTCTATGTTCCTAAGGGCATTACGTATTTGCAGTCCAGAGTTTATTGATGATGAGTTTGAGAAGATATATTCCATTGGATCTAAGTTAAAGTACCCTAGATCTTTCATTGACAAATCCCTTAAGTTAGCAAAGAAATCATTTTATGGAGTTGAGCCCAAACTTCCCATTGACACCAAGAATCTTTTAGTTCTCCCTTTTAATGATAATTTCACTTTGCTTCCCATGTTGCTTAAATCCTTTAATGTAAATGTTGCCTTTAGCAACAATAATACTATAAAGAATATCTTAATCAGGAATTCACCAGAAAATTCTCTTGGTTGCATCTATAAAGTTCCTTGTGGAAACTGTGATAAATTTTATGTTGGTCAGAGTGGTAAGGATCTTTCTGTTAGACTTAAGCAACATAAATATAGTATAAGAACGGGACAAGAATCAAATGCCTTGTTTAATCATGTTAAAAAATAAGATCATTGTATTGACTGGAGTAACGCCATCTCAGTTGTTAACTCTAACTCTATTACCAAGAGAAATATCATTGAATCTTCTATTATTGAATACACAAAGAATTATAATCTTAATATCAGTGATGGTCTGTACAAATTAGATAACTTTATTGTTAAGATTTGTAAAATGATAAGTTTATGAACGCTCGTTGTATGTTTTGGACAATCACATGTTTACCAAATGGCGTCCTAGCTTCGTCTCTTCGATGTATATCAACTGACGGTTATATTCCTCTCTTGTGTCACCCCTGATGATGTGATTATTACACGAAAGTGCACTTGGGAACTTTTCGTGTTTCATTTTCCCCGTGGACTCATAGAAATATCTTGATCACGCGCAAAATTGTGATCCTTTCCAATATATATATATATATATATATATATATATATATATATATATATATATATATATATATATATATATATATATATATATATATATTTTTTTTTTTTTTTTTTTCCAAAAGAAGGAACAGAGGGGGGCCAGGTGAGGATATTCCACAAAGGCCCAGTCCTCTGTTCTTAACGCTACCTCGCTAATGCGGGAAATGGCGGATAGTTTAAAAGAAAAGAAAGAAAAATATATATATATATGACTGGGAGATGTATAAAAGAAAGAGGCAGCGGATCAAGAGAAAGGTGCAAGAGGTGAAAAGAGGGCAAATGAGAGTTGGGGTGAGAGAGTATAATTAAGTTTCAGGGAGAATAAAAAGATGTTTTGGAAGGAGGTAAATAAAGTGCGTAAGACAAGGGAACAAATGTGAACATCAGTGAAGGGGGCTAATGGGGAGGTAATAACAAGTGAAGTGAGAGGGAGATGGAATGAGTATTTTGAAGGTTTGTTGAATGTGTTATATGATAAGGTGGCAGATATAGGGTGTTTTGGTCGAGGTGGTGTGCGAAGTGAGAGGGTCAGGGAGATTGGTTTGGTAAACAGAGAAGAGGTAGTGAAAGCTTAACGGAAGATGATAGCCCGTAAGGCGAAGGGTTTGGATCGTACTGAAGTGGAATTTGTTAAAAAGGGGATGACTGTTGTTGACTGGTTAGTGAGGATATTCAATATATGTATGGCTCATGGTGTAGTGCCTGAGGATTGGCGGAATATTTGCATAATGCCATTGTACAAAGGCAAAGGCGAAAAAGGTGAGTGAATGAGGTATAAGTTTGTTGAGTATTCCCGGGAAATAATATGGGAGGTTATTGATTGAGAGGGTCAAGGCAGTGTGGTTTCAGAAGTGGTAGAGGATATGTGGATCAGGTGTTTGCTTTGAAGAATGTATGTGAGAAATACTAAGAAAAACACATGGAATGTAATTTGCATTTATGAATCTGGAGAAGGCATATGGTAGAGTTGATAGAGATGCTCTGTGGAAGGTATTAAGAGTATATGGTGTGGGAGGCAAGTTGCTAGAAGCAGTGAGAAGTTTTTATCGAGGATGTAAGGCATGTGTACGTGTAGGAAGAGAGGAAAGTGATTGGTTCCCAGTGAATGTTGGTTTGCGGGCAGATGTGCGTGATGTCTCCATGGTTGTTTAATTTGTTTTGTTAGGGAGGTGAATGCAAGTTTTGGAGAGGGGCAGGTATGGTCTATTGTGGATGAGAGGGCTTGGAACCATGGAAGCGCAAGTGATTCACAACCATATAACATTGTTGAAACTACTGTTCCTTCAAACATACCCATTTTTGCTTTCCGAGATAACTTTCTCGCCTTCCACACATTCTTCAACGCTCCCAGAACCTTCACCCCTTCTCCCACCTTGTGACTCACTTCCGCTTCCATAGTTCCATCCGCTGTTAAATCCATTCCCAGATATCTAAAACACTTCACTTCCTCCAGTTTTTCTCCATTCAAACTTACCTCCCAATTGACTTGACCCTCAACCATACTGTACCCAATAATCTTGCTCTAATTCACATTTACTCTCATCTTTCTTCTTTCACACACTTTACCAAACTTGCTTGCCTTCATCCATATCCAGCCCTTCCCCGCACCACTGAAAACATCATCGCTGCTCCCTGCTTCAGCTAGGTAGCGTAAGGAAAACAGACAAAAAAGGAAACATTCGTTCACACTCAGTCTCTAAGTGTCACGTGTAATGCACCGAAATCACAGCTCCCTTTCCACATCCAGGCCTCACAAACCTTTCCATGGTTTACCTCAGGCGTTTCACATGTCCTGGTTCAGTCCAATGACAGCACGTCGACCCAGGTATACCATACCGATCCAATTCACACTATTCCTTGAACGCCTCTCACCCTCTTGTATGTTCAGGCCCCAAAGACACAATCTCTTTCACTCCATCCTTTAACCTCTATTTTGGTCTCCTGCTTCTCCTCGTTCCCTCTACCTCTGACACGTATATCCTCTTTGTCAATCTTTCTTCAATCATTCTCTCTATATGCCCAAATCATTTGAACACACCCTCTTCTGCTTTCTCAACCACACACTTTTTATTTCCACATATCTCTCTTATCCTTTCTACTCGATTAAACCGCTTCACACCACATATTGTCCTCAAACATTTCATTTCCAACACATCCACCTTCCTCCGCACAACTCTATCTATAGCCCATGCCTCGCAACCATATAATATTGATGTAACTACTATTCCTTTAAAAATACCCATTTTTGCTCTCCGAGATAAAGCGTTATCTCGGAGAGCAAAAATTCTTCATCGCTCCAAGAACCTTCGCCCCCTCCCCACCCTGTGACTCACTTCCACTTCCATGGTTCCATTTGCTGTCAAGTCCACTCCCAGATATCTAATACACTTCACTTCCTCCAATTTTCTTCCATTCAAACTTACCTCCCAGTTTACTTGTTCCCCAACCATAATGACCCTAACAACCTTGCTCTTACTCCCATTTCTCTCAACTTCCTCTTCAAATACTTTTCCATACTCGGTCACCAACTTCTGCAGTTTCTCCTTCGAACCAGCCACCAGAACTGTATCATCGGCGAACAACTGACTCACTTCCCAAACCCTCTCATCTACAACAGAATGCATACTTGCCCCTCTCTCCAAAAGTCTTGCATTCACCTCCCTAAGAACCCCATCCATAAACAAATTAAACAACCATGGAGACATCACGCACCCCTGCCGCAAAACGACATTCACTAAGAACAAATCACTTTCCTCTCTTCTTACTCGTATACATGCCTCACATCCTTGGTAAAAACTTTTCGCTGCTTCTAGCAACTTACCTCCCATCCCAAATACTCCTAAGACCTTCCACAAAGCATCTCTATCAACTCTATCATATGCCCTCTTCAGATCCATAAATGCTACATACAAATCCATCTGTTTTTTCAAAGTATTCCTCACACTCACCATTCAAAGGAAACACCTGATCCACATATCTTCTAACACTTCTGAAACCACTCTTCACTTCCCCCCAATCTGATGATCTCTACATGCCTTTACCCTCTCAATCAATATTCTTCCACATGATTTCCTAGGAATACTGAGCAAATTTATGCCTCTATACTTTGAACACTCGCCTTTATCCCGTTTGCCTTTGTACAGTGGCACTAGGCATGCATTCCGCCAATCTTCAGGCACTTCACCATGATCCATATATACAATGAATATCTTTACCAACCAATCAACACCTCAGTCACCCAGTTTTATAAATTCCACCGTAATACCATTCAAACTCGTCGCCTTATCGGATTTCATCTTCCGCAAAGCTTTCACTATCTCTTCTCTCTTGACCAAACCATTCTTCCTGACCCTCTCACTTCGCACACCACCACAACCAAAACACCCTATATCTGCCACTCTATCATCAAACACATTCAACAAACCTTCAAAATACTCACTCCATCTCTCACTTCATCACTACCTGTTACTTCTTCCCTATTTGCCCCCTTCAGTGATGTTTCCATTTCTTCTCTTGTCCACGCATGTCATTTACCTCTTTCCAAAACATTTTTCTGTTCTCCCTGAAATTTTATGATACTCTCTCACCCCAACGCTCATTTGCCCACTTTTTCAACCCTTGCACTTTGCACTCACAATTTCAAATTTCAGTGTAATGAGTTAATGTATCCGTTAAAGGTCCTCCTCTGTGGTGCAAGAAAAACTTGTGAAAGGCTATCGTAAAAAAGACCATTTACTCTGAACAGTGGAAAGAAAACTTTCCTGAGCGATATATCAACACTTTCTTTTATACATCTCCCAGCCATTTGCACTACTTCCCTGCAAAAATCGTCCAAACGCCTATCTTTTCTCTTTCACTAACAACTTTACTTCTTCATCCCACCACTCACTACCCTTTCTCATCTGTCCACCTCCCACCATTCTAATGTCATATGCAACTTTTGCGTAAGGTGTCACTGTTCCTTACCGACTCCCCTCACGTCATTTGCTCTCACCTTCTGCCATTCTACACTCAATCCCTCCTGGTGCTTCCTCACACTAGTTTCCTTTCCAAGCTCACTTACTCTCACCACTATCTTCTCTCTAACATTTTCTCTCTTTTCCTGAAAACGTCTACAAATCTTCACCTTCGTCTCCACAAGATAGTGACCAGACATCCCTCCAGCTGCCCCCTTCAGCACATCAACATCCAAAATTCTCTCTTTTACACGCCTATCAATCAACATTTTTTTTTTTTTTTTTTGCTTTGTCGCTGTCTCCCGCGTTTGCGAGGTAGCGCAAGGAAACAGACGAAAGAAATGGCCCAACCCACCCCCATACACATCTATATACATACGTCCACACACGCAAATATACATACCTACACAGCTTTCCATGGTTTATCCCAGACGCTTCACATGCCCTGATTCAATCCACTGACAGCACGTCAACCCCGGTATACCACATCGATCCAATTCACTCTATTCCTTGCCCTCCTTTCACCCTCCTGCATGTTCAGGCCCCGATCACACAAAATCTTTTTCACTCCATCTTTCCACCTCCAATTTGGTCTCCCACTTCTCCTCGTTCCCTCCACCTCCGACACATATATCCTCTTGGTCAATCTTTCCTCACTCATTCTCTCCATGTGCCCAAACCATTTCAAAACACCCTCTTCTGCTCTCTCAACCGCGCTCTTTTTATTTCCACACATCTCTCTTACCCTTACGTTACTTACTCGATCAAACCACCTCACACCACACATTGTCCTCAAACATCTCATTTCCAGCACATCCATCCTCCTGCGCACACTCTATCCATAGCCCACGCCTCGCAACCATACAACATTGTTGGAACCACTATTCCTTCAAACATACCCATTTTTGCTTTCCGAGATAATGTTCTCGACTTCCACACATTCTTCAAGGCTCCCAGAATTTTCGCCCCCTCCCCTACCCTATGATCCACTTCCGCTTCCATGGTTCCATCCGATGCCAGATCCACTCCCAGATATCTAAAACACTTTACTTCCTCCAGTTTTTCTCCATTCAAACTTACCTCCCAATTGACTTGACCCTCAACCCTACTGTACCTAATAACCTTGCTCTTATTCACATTTACTCTTAACTTTCTTCTTTCACACACTTTACCAAACTCAGTCACCAGCTTCTGCAGTTTCTCACATGAATCAGCCACCAGCGCTGTATCATCAGCGAACAACAACTGACTCACTTCCCAAGCTCTCTCATCCACAACAGACTTCATACTTGCCCCTCTTTCCAAAACTCTTGCATTCACCTCCCTAACAGCTCCATCCATAAACAAATTAAACAACCATGGAGACATCACACACCCCTGCCGCAAACCTACATTCACTGAGAACCAATCACTTTCCTCTCTTCCTACACGTACACATGCCTTACATCCTCGATAAAAACTTTTCACTGCTTCTAACAACTTGCCTCCCACACCATAAATTCTTAATACCTTCCACAGAGCATCTCTATCAACTCTATCATATGCCTTCTCCAGATCCATAAATGCTACATACAAATCCATTTGCTTTTCTAAGTATTTCTCACATACATTCTTCAAAGCAAACACCTGATCCACGCATCCTCTACCACTTCTCAAACCACACTGCTCTTCCCCAATCTGATGCTCTGTACATGCCTTCACCCTCTCAATCAATACCCTCCCATATAATTTACCAGGAATACTCAACAAACTTATACCTCTGTAATTTGAGCACTCACTCTTATCCCCTTTGCCTTTGTACAATGGCACTATGCACGTATTCCGCCAATCCTCAGGCACTTCACCATGAGTCATACATACATTAAATAACCTTACCAACCAGTCAATAATACAGTCACCCCCTTTTTTAATAAATTCCACTGCAATACCATCCAAACATATAATCCAATAATGTCCTCTGAACATCTCTCCTTACTCACATTCGTATACTTATGTTTATCTCTCCTTTTAAACCAGGTATTCCCAAGCATCGGTCCTTTTTCAGCACACAAATCCCCAAACTCTTCACCATTTCCATTCACAACACTGAATAACTCATGTACACCAATTATACCCTCAACTGCTACATTACTCGCCTTCTCATTTAAATCACATATTCAAAATACCTGGTCACGTGCATCGAACCTGCATCCTAAAATACAGACCAAGACACACTTAGTATACCAATAAAAGATAAAGGAAAAGAATACTGATCCACAGATAGGAGAAACGCCAGTCAGGCTCTAGGTCAGAAGCGAGTAGGTCAGTGATGTTATCACAGTGGTGGTTGCTGATTGGCTGAGACCATGCCCAAAATCAGCGATCCACTATGATCACAAATGGATGCGGTTAGTGAAGGATGAGTGAAGGCTGACATTTCCTCGCTGGAAATACTGAGAAATGTGATATCTTGACCCAGTATTCCTTGAGAATATATCCCATGCTAATGGAAAAGACCATAGCGAAAAGAAAAACTGAATATAAATCGCTAATACACAGAGAAGGATCTAAGTTGGTGCTATGGCAGTATAAACCAGTTAGCCTAAGATCATATACAATTATAGCTTATGAAAATGATATAAAGAGCTGACACTCTAATAATCATATACGTATGAAAGCCTTTATGGATTTAAACCATATAAAAGTAAACAAACTCATCTCCGTAGTACACTATAATGACATATGTGAAAGTTTATTGCAAGGAAAGAGACTGGATCCTGTTTATAAAGATTTTGCTAACACATAAAACACAGTAATCTTTAGAGTCTTATTACAGAAGGTAGATCACAAAAATGAATCAGGATTCTTACTTATCCAAAAATACAAAGTGGTTGCTAATGGTACCATGTTTGAAGATTAGGATGTTCCATCAGGAGTACCATAAGTGATGGTGTTATTATTTGTGATAATGATTTCTGTCACTGACAAAAATGTGAAAGTATAGTCAGATGTTTTGTTGATATGAGAATGAGTAAAAATGATAGAGTCAGAAGACTAACTGAAAAGAGGCTTGAATATGAATTACAAAAGTAGAGAAGACAATATGATGGAATTTAATGAATCAAAAGTCCAGCAAATATCATGAAATATCAACAATACATCAGCAACTCCATACAAAAGAAGAGAGAGGCATTTGGACGATTTTTGCAGGGAAAAAATGCAATTGAGTGGGAGAAGTATAAAAGAAAGAGACAGGAGGTCAAGAGAAAGGTGCAAGAGGTGAAAAAAAGGGCAAATGAGAGTTGGGGTGAGAGACTATCAGTAAATTTTAGGGAGAATAAAAAGATGTTCTGGAAGGAGGTAAATAGGGTGCGTAAGACAAGGGAGCAAATGGGATACATATATATATATATATATATATATATATATATATATATATATATATATATATATATATATATATATATATATATATATATATATATATACGAATAAAGTGCATATGAACGCGCACCTTCGTAGAACATACAAACCTCCAACAGCCAGGATCGAACCCGGGACCCTTGTGCAAGTGGCGGGAATGCTAACCGCTAGGTTATGGGCCTGGCTAATAGGAAATAACTATTCGAATACTATGTGGTCGAATACCCTTCGTCTTACGTTGGTGAGCAACGGGGTCTACACCGGTCATTTCCCAACAGGCGCACATAACCAGCAGATATCATTTTACCGAACTTAACCGTACAACGCGGAGGTATATGAATACGAACATAGTGCATAGAAACGCACATAGTATTCGAATAGTTATTTCCTATTAGCCAGGCCCATAGCCTAGCGGTTATATTCCGGCCTCTTGCACAGGGGTCCCGGGTTCGATCCTTGTTGTTGGAGGTTTGTATGTTCTATGAAGGTGCGCGTTTCTATGCACTATGTTTGTATTCATATGCCTCCGCGTTGTACGGTTAGGTTCGGTAAAATGCTATCTGCTGGTAATGTGCGCCTGTTGGGAAATGGCCGGTGTAGACCCCGTTGCTCACCAACGTGAGACGATGGGTATTCGAGTACATAGTATTCGAATTGTTATTTCATATATATATATATATATATATATATATATATATATATATATATATATATATATATATATATATATATATATATTTTTTTTTTTTTTTTTTTTTTTTTGCTTTGTCGCTGTCTCCCGCGTTTGCGAGGTAGCGCAAGGAAACAGACGAAAGAAATGGCCCAACCCACCCCCATACACATGTATATACATACGTCCACACACGCAAATATACATACCTACACAGCTTTCCATGGTTTACCCCAGACGCTTCACATGCCCTGATTCAATCCACTGACAGCACGTCAACCCCGGTATACCACATTGCTCCAATTCACTCTATTCCTTGCCCTCCTTTCACCCTCCTGCATGTTCAGGCCCCGATCACACAAAATCTTTTTCACTCCATCTTTCCACCTCCAATTTGGTCTCCCTCTTCTCCTCGTTCCCTCCACCTCCGACACATATATCCTCTTGGTCAATCTTTCCTTACTCATTCTCTCCATGTGCCCAAACCATTTCAAAACACCCTCTTCTGCTCTCTCAACCACGCTCTTTTTATTTCCACACATCTCTCTTACCCTTACGTTACTTACTCGATCAAACCACCTCACACCACACATTGTCCTCAAACATCTCATTTCCAGCACATCCATCCTCCTGCGCACAACTCTATCCATAGCCCACGCCTCGCAACCATACAACATTGTTGGAACCACTATTCCTTCAAACATACCCATTTTTGCTTTCCGAGATAATGTTCTCGACTTCCACACATTCTTCAAGGCTCCCAGAATTTTCGCCCCCTCCCCCACCCTATGATCCACTTCCGCTTCCATGGTTCCATCCGCTGCCAAATCCACTCCCAGATATCTAAAACACTTCACTTCCTCCAGTTTTTCTCCATTCAAACTCACCTCCCAATTGACATGACCCTCAACCCTACTGTACCTAATAACCTTGCTCTTATTCACATTTACTCTTAACTTTCTTCTTTCACACACTTTACCAAACTCAGTCACCAGCTTCTGCGGTTACTCACATGAATCAGCCACCAGCGCTGTGTCATCAGCGAACAACAACTGACTCACTTCCCAAGCTCTCTCATCCCCAACAGACTTCATACTTGCCCCTTTTTCCAAAACTCTTGCATTCACCTCCCTAACAACCCCATCCATAAACAAATTAAACAACCATGGAGACATCACACACCCCTGCCGCAAACCTACATTCACTGAGAACCAATCACTTTCCTCTCTTCCTACACGTACACATGCCTTACATCCTCGATAAAAACTTTCCACTTCTTCTAACAACTTGCCTCCCACACCATATATTCTTAATACCTTCCACAGAGCATCTCTATCAACTCTATCATATGCCTTCTCCAGATCCATAAATGCTACATACAAATCCATTTGCTTTTCTAAGTATTTCTCACATACATTCTTCAAAGCAAACACCTGATCCACACATCCTCTACCACTTCTGAAACCACACTGCTCTTCCCCAATCTGATGCTCTGTACATGCCTTCACCCTCTCAATCAATACCCTCCCATATAATTTACCAGGAATACTCAACAAACTTATAACTCTGTAATTTGAGCACTCACTCTTATCCCCTTTGCCTTTGTACAATGGCACTATGCACGCATTCCGCCAATCCTCAGGCACCTCACCGTGAGTCATACATACGTTAAATAACCTTACCAACCAGTCAACAATACAGTCACCCCCTTTTTTAATAAATTCCACTGCAATACCATCCAAACCTGCTGCCTTGCCGGCTTTCATCTTCCGCAAAGCTTTTACTACCTCTTCTCTGTTTACCAAATCATTTTCCCAAACCCTCTCACTTTGCACACCACCTCGACCAAAACACCCTATATCTGCCACTCTATCATCAAACACATTCAACAAACCTTCAAAATACTCACTCCATCTCCTCCTCACATCACCACTACTTGTTATCACCTCCCCATTTGCGCCCTTCACTGAAGTTCCCATTTGCTCCCTTGTCTTACGCACTTTATTTACCTCCTTCCAGAACATCTTTTTATTCTCCCTAAAATTTAATGATACTCTCTCACCCCAACTCTCATATATATATATATATATATATATATATATATATATATATATATATATATATATATATATATATATATATATATATATATATATATATATATATATATATATATATATATATATATATATATATATATATATTCTTTTTTCTCTCTTTTTGTTATGCATATTCGCCATTTCCCACGTTAGCGAGGTAGCATTAGGAACGGAGGACTGAGCTTTTGAGGGGATATCCTCACTTAGCCCCCTTCTCTGTTCCTTCTTTTGGAAAATCAAAAACTGGAGGGGAGGATTTCCAGCCTCCCACTCCCTCCCCGTTTATTCGCCCTCTTCGACACGCAAGGAATGCGTGGGAAGTATTCGTACTCCCCTATATAATTATCAGTCATGTGTGGGGTACATAAGGGTAATCTGGGAAGAGATGTATATGAATCATCTACTCAGAAGTATATATATGGATACTATGATGAGATACGTGTGAGAAATAACATAAAGTCTGCATTAGCTATAGGACGAGGAAGACTAGAATATGACAGATAGGCTAATATAAGCCGAGAGTAATACTGTGTGGCGTATTATTATCACTTATCCGAGGTATACGAGTAACAGTGTGAAGGTTGTGGATGTGAAATATCATGAGGGCTGTATATAATCATTACCCGAGAAGTGTATGATAAATACACGTGAAGTTGTTACAGGTGATAATAATCTTGAGATATGTATTGTAAGTCCTATAGTAAAATGGATGTACGGTAATAAGCCCAGCTGTTTTTATGATCCACACACTGAGATGTGTTTATAAGAAACATCTACGAAGTATTAATGATATTCTAAGATGTGTGAGTCATATGATCTGAGATATGACTAAAATGTACATAGGTAATGTGTAAACTGGTGTTGATAAGTAACGTGTATATGGGTAATTCCTTGTTTATGCGTAATACACTGAGATCTGTACTCAGGTAGTGTATTATGATGTATATGATTACTTCACTTTGATCTATTTATGAGTAATTATATTTGAGGTGTGTGAGTACTGCTCTGAAGATCGTTGAATGAAGAACATGCTCAAAGGTGTATAGCAATAATTACACTGGGAGATATTCATTATATTGTATACACTTCGAACTATATCATCTTGGGGGTGACAAGTGTAAACAATCAATATGCTGAAAGATAAACATACGAGTGAAATACTAAGAAATGTCAATGAATAAAATGCTGAGGGAAATGCATGAAATGCAATACTCTATAGATACAGCAAGGAAAGAATATTTTAAGTTGCCATTTGTATCCATTGCGAATTATCAGTTATCTCACACGAAGGTGGTTCAACAGTACATGACCCTGGTACGTACAGTACTCCTATGTTATCCCAGGAAGGTCATAAATTTCTGACCAATTTGACCTTACGGCCCTTTGCTCGAAGAGATACCAGGGCAGCGTGGCACGGACCTTATCTTAGATGAAGGGCATCCAAGCTCTTTACCAATACTGAGCCACACAGAGACACAGATGTGTATGGTCAGCATGAATGTTGTAACTGATAAGTACGGTGAAGTATCGCCTGTTTGATGACGAAGTGGAATGATGATACTTCAACGACTCAGATGATCACGTTCAGTTTCAGTTACACTTACTGAAATAGGTCCTAGTGGCAGTCAGTTATCGAACGGTAGTGGCGAACAGGTAGTTAAGACCTACTGGCCCACTAGTTCACGAGCGTTAGTTAACTAGGTAAACATCTTGCCTTCCTGAAAATCCCAGGCGCGCCACATGTTGGCCGCCCGGGTCTTGGAGAAAGGTCGGTCATGCCTGCCTATGTTCGTCTCTGTGACTTTCATCAATAAAACCTCGACACCTTGACTCTATGTTTACAACGGAGCCGTTCTTCAACGATGTCTGGGAGACAGATGACGGGAATGTCGAGGAATCCAACTCTGTATCTTGTATGTATTGACGTAGAGCGAAGTTTCTGTCTTAATGACATTTTAAGCCTTCGATTACCATTGGATCCGACATCCCCATAAACACAGCGTGGGGAGAGCGGGCCTGTAGTGTGCGGTCGGCGCAACTGTGACCTCGTCATGGGGGGTTTCAGAGTCTGGCTGGTGTGAGTAGTGTGAGCTATCGTGCCATATGGTGGTCGCCTCGCGGGTACGAAATAACCATCCCTTCGTTGTACTATAATGGCAGATGTCTTAGAGTAATGATTTCAGCGGATAAATCTCTGTAACTGAACCTTTTTGCATCACGACCTCGCCAGTGTGACACAGCGTCCTGTCATGGTAAAATACCCATCTGTTTAAGAGACTAATAGTAATGTGGGATCTGAGATGGTTGCTGACGAATGACGTCTTGTACTTGTATGTGTGTTAATGACCATCGTGTGAATTCGTTAAGTGATCCGCTGGCAACAAGGATGTCTAGCGTAAGTATTCGCTGCAGTCACAACAGTGGCAACGACTTTAGCTGGTGCTGTCCTCACGTTCTGATCTTTACCCAGTGGAAGAGCAAGTGTTGAGCAGAAGTCAACCTCCGAGTGTGGAGTCAGGTGGCAGACTACAGGTGGCCGTGGAATGTTTACGTAACCTCTCTCTCTCTCTCTCTCTCTCTCTCTCTCTCTCTCTCTCTCTCTCTCTCTCTCTCTCTCTCTCTGCAAAATCAATAGTCTCCTCCATTGTCAGCAGCTGTTTACCCAAACGACGTGTCTCATTAAAGTGACGCTGTAGTATGAGTGGGTGAGGGCACCAGCAGTGCATTGAAAGAGTTGTATAAGCGATCTAATAAGAGATGCGTACCAGCAATACACTGACAGGTGTGGATGAGCAATATACTGAAAGGTGTACATGAGCTAGACACTGAGAGGTGTGGATGATCAACACACTGAGAGGTGTGGATGATCAACACACTGAGAGGTGTGTATGAGGAATACAGTGAGATGTGTGTATGAGGAATACAGTGAGATGTGTGTATAAGCAATACAGTGAGAAGTATGAATAGAATTGTGCAACGCAATTTTGGTGTCTGGGTAGTAAGTGGTATTTCCTATTAGCTTATGCGTAAAAAGTACAGAAAAACCTTATTATTATCTTAACACTTTGCCTTTGTGACCAGGAGAGTGATGCTTTGAAATCTAACTATTTCCAATACGACAACCCACGAATTTGCATAGCAAAATATGAACCAAAATTAACATATACTCACCCTAATGTTAAATATAAGTGATCTCAAAACATTTAGAAGTTGGTAGTTTTTCAAGATTTACAACTAGATTGTAATTCACTTTCACGAATCAGACCCCAAGTATGACTGATATATTGAGAACCTCGCATAAGCAACATATATTCAGATGTATGAGCAATACCCTGAGTGTTGTGTTGTGAGACGTATGAGTTGTATGAGTAATACCCTGAGTGTTGTGTAGTGAGACGTATGAGATGTATGAGCAATACCCTGAGTGTTGTGTTGTGAGACGTATGAGATGTATGAGCAATACCCTGAGTGTTGTCTTGTGAGACGTATGAGTTGTATGAGTAATACCCTGAGTGTTGTCTTGTGAGACGTATGAGTTGTATGAGTAATACCCTGAGTGTTGTCTTGTGAGACGTATGAGTTGTATGAGCAATACCCTGAGTGTTGTCTTGTGAGACGTATGAGTTGTATGAGTAATACCCTGAGTGTTGTCTTGTGAGACGTATGAGATGTATGGGCAATACCCTTAGTGTTGTGTTGTGAGACGTATGAGATTTATGAGCAATACCCTGAGTGTTGTGTAGGTTGTGTAGTGAGACGTATGAGATGTATGAGCAATACCCTGAGTGTTGTGTTGTGAGACGTATGAGATGTATGAGCAATACACTGAGTGTTGTGTTGTGAGACGTATGAGATGTATGAGCAATACACTGAGTGTTGTGTTGTGAGACGTATGAGATGTATGAGCAATACACTGAGTGTTGTGTTGTGAGACGTATGAGATGTATGAGCAATACACTGAGTGTTGTGTTGTGAGACGTATGAGATGTATGAGCAATACCCTGAGTGTTGTGTTGTGAGACGTATGAGATGTATGAGTAATACCCTGAGTGTTGTGTTGTGAGACGTATGAGATGTATGAGCAATACACTGAGTGTTGTGTTGTGAGACGTATGAGATGTATGAGCAATACTCTTAGTGTTGTCTTGTGAGACGTATGAGATGTATTAGCAATACCCTTAGTGTTGTCTTGTGAGACGTATGAGATGTATTAGCAATACCCTTAGTGTTGTCTTGTGAGACGTATGAGATTTATGAGCAATACACTGAGTGTTGTGTTGTGAGACGTATGAGATGCATGAGCAATACCCTGAGTGTTGTGTTGTGAGACGTATGAGATGCATGAGCAATACACTGAGTGTTGTGTTGTCAGAAGTATGAGACGTATGAACAATACCCTTAGCGTTGTATTGTGAGACGTATGAGATGTATGAGCAATACCCTGAGTGTTGTCTTGTGAGACGTATGAGATGTATTAGCAATACCCTTAGTGTTGTCTTGTGAGACGTATGAGATGTATTAGCAATACCCTTAGTGTTGTCTTGTGAGACGTATGAGATTTATGAGCAATACACTGAGTGTTGTGTTGTGAGACGTATGAGATGTATGAGCAATACCCTGAGTGTTGTGTTGTGAGACGTATGATATGTATGAGCAATACACTAAGCGTTGTGTTGTGACACGTATGAGATGTATAAGCAATACACTGAGTGTTGTGTTGTGAGACGCATGAGATGTATAAGCAATACACTGAGTGTTGTGTTGTGAGACGCATGAGATGTATAAGCAGTACACTGAGTGTTGTGTTGTGAGACGCATGAGATGTATAAGCAATACACTGAGTGTTGTGTTGTGAGACGCATGAGATGTATAAGCAATACACTGAGTGTTGTGTTGTGAGACGCATGAGATGTATAAGCAGTACACTGAGTGTTGTGTTGTGAGACGCATGAGATGTATAAGCAATACACTGAGTGTTGTGTTGTGAGACGCATGAGATGTATAAGCAGTACACTGAGTGTTGTGTTGTGAGACGTATGTTATGAGTAACAAGTTACCATTCCCACAATACAGGCACTTGGCTGGAAATCGTCTGGTGACGCTACAGGCGTGGTCGTTGTACGGACTCTCGTCCCTCTCAGCATTGTAAGTATTTACCTTTTTTTTTTATTGTTACTAAACTTTATACTGCATAACGGGATTGCATGATGACCGTTCATGATGATGTTATATTCAATAGTGGTCGTGCGTACCGATCGTTATCGAAACTGGTATTATCATTA
Source organism: Panulirus ornatus (assembly GCF_036320965.1). Lineage (NCBI taxonomy): Eukaryota > Metazoa > Arthropoda > Malacostraca > Decapoda > Palinuridae > Panulirus > Panulirus ornatus. The sequence continues at coordinate 12,691,870 of NC_092278.1, forward strand.
ATAGTAGTAGTTGTAGTAGTAGTAGTAGTAACAGTAGTAGGAGTAGTATTTCTTTATACTTGATCGCCGTTTCCAGCGTTAGCGAGGTAGAGCCAGGAAACTGACGAAAAAAGACATCCAACCATATATATATATATATATATATATATAACTTTCTAAAATGGGAAACAGAAGAAGGAGTCACGCGGGGAGTGATCATCCTCCTCGAAGGCTCAGAGTGGGGTGCCTAAATGTGTGTGGATGTAACCAAGATGTGAAAAAAGGAGAGATAGGTAGTATGTTTGAGGAAAGGAACCTGGATGTTTTGGCTCTGAGTGAAACGAAGCTCAAGGGTAAAGGGGAAGAGTGGTTTGGAAATGTCTGGGGAGTGAAGTCAGGGGTTAGTGAGAGGACAAGAGCAAGGGAAGGAGTAGCAATACTCCTGAAACAGGAGTTGTGGGAGTATGTGATAGAATGTAAGAAAGTAAATTCTCGATTAATATGGGTAAAATTGAAAGTTGATGGAGAGAGGTGGGTGATTATTGGTGCATATGCACCTGGGCATGAGAAGAAAGATCATGAGAGGCAAGTGTTTTGGGAGCAGCTAAATGAGTGTGTTAGCGGTTTTGATGCACGAGACCGGGTTATAGTGATGGGTGATTTGAATGCAAAGGTGAGTAATGTGGCAGTTGAGGGAATAATTGGTATGCATGGGGTGTTCAGTGTTGTAAATGGAAATGGTGAAGAGCTTGTAGATTTATGTGCTGAAAAAGGACTGATGATTGGGAATACCTGGTTTAAAAAGCGAGATATACATAAGTATACTTATGTAAGTAGGAGAGATGGCCAGAGAGCGTTATTGGATTACGTGTTAATTGACAGGCGTGCGAAAGAGAGACTTTTGGATGTTAATGTGCTGAGAGGTGCAACTGGAGGGATGTCTGATCATTATCTTGTGGAGGCTAAGGTGAAGATTAGTATGGGTTTTCAGAAAAGAGGAGTGAATGTTGGGGTGAAGAAGGTGGTGAGAGTAAGTGAGCTTGGGAAGGAGACCTGTGTGGGGAAGTACCAGGAGAGACTGTGTACAGAATGGAAAAAGGTGAGAACAATGGAAGTAAAGGGAGTGGGGGAGGAATGGGATGTATTTAGGGAATCAGTGATGGATTGCGCAAAAGATGCTTGTGGCATGAGAAGAGTGGGAGGTGGGCTGTTTAGAAAGGGTAGTGAGTGGTGGGATGAAGAAGTAAGAGTATTAGTGAAAGAGAAGAGAGAGGCATTTGGACGATTTTTGCAGGGAAAAAATGCAATTGAGTGGGAGAAGTATAAAAGAAAGAGACAGGAGGTCAAGAGAAAGGTGCAAGAGGTGAAAAAAAGGGCAAATGAGAGTTGGGGTGAGAGACTATCAGTAAATTTTAGGGAAAATAAAAAGATGTTCTGGAAGGAGGTAAATAGGGTGCGTAAGACAAGGGAGCAAATGGGAACTTCAGTGAAGGGCGTAAATGGGGAGGTGATAACAAGTAGCGGTGATGTGAGAAGGAGATGGAATGAGTATTTTGAAGGTTTGTTGAATGTGTCTGATGACAGAGTGGCAGATATAGGGTGTTTTGGTCGAGGTGGTGTGCAAAGTGAGAGGGTTAGGGAAAATGATTTGGTAAACAGAGAAGAGGTAGTAAAAGCTTTGCGGAAGATGAAAGCCGGCAAGGCAGCAGGTTTGGATGGTATTGCAGTGGAATTTATTAAGAAAGGGGGTGACTGTATTGTTGACTGGTTGGTAAGGTTATTTAATGTATGTATGACTCATGGTGAGGTGCCTGAGGATTGGCGGAATGCGTGCATAGTGCCATTGTACAAAGGCAAAGGGGATAAGAGTGAGTGCTCAAATTACAGAGGTATAAGTTTGTTGAGTATTCCTGGTAAATTATATGGGAGGGTATTGATTGAGAGGGTGAATGCATGTACAGAGCATCAGATTGGGGAAGAGCAGTGTGGTTTCAGAAGTGGTAGAGGATGTGTGGATCAGGTGTTTGCTTTGAAGAATGTATGTGAGAAATACTTAGAAAAGCAAATGGATTTGTATGTAGCATTTATGGATCTGGAGAAGGCATATGATAGAGTTGATAGAGATGCTCTGTGGAAGGTATTAAGAATATATGGTGTGGGAGGCAAGTTGTTAGAAGCAGTGAAAAGTTTTTATCGAGGATGTAAGGCATGTGTACGTGTAGGAAGAGAGGAAAGTGATTGGTTCTCAGTGAATGTAGGTTTGCGGCAGGGGTGTGTGATGTCTCCATGGTTGTTTAATTTGTTTATGGATGGGGTTGTAAGGGAGGTAAATGCAAGAGTCCTGGAAAGAGGGGCAAGTATGAAGTCTGTTGGGGATGAGAGAGCTTGGGAAGTGAGTCAGTTGTTGTTCGCTGATGATACAGCGCTGGTGGCTGATTCATGTGAGAAACTGCAGAAGCTGGTGACTGAGTTTGGTAAAGTGTGTGGAAGAAGAAAGTTGAGAGTAAATGTGAATAAGAGCAAGGTTATTAGGTACAGTAGGGGTGAGGGTCAAGTCAATTGGGAGGTGAGTTTGAATGGAGAAAAACTGGAGGAAGTGAAGTGTTTTAGATATCTGGGAGTGGACTGTCAGCGGATGGAACCATGGAAGCGGAAGTGGATCATAGGGTGGGGGAGGGGGCGAAAATTTTGGGAGCCTTGAAAAATGTGTGGAAGTCGAGAACACTATCTCGGAAAGCAAAAATGGGTATGTTTGAGGGAATAGTGGTTCCAACAATGTTGTATGGTTGCGAGGCGTGGGCTATGGATAGAGATGTGCGCAGGAGGATGGATGTGCTGGAAATGAGATGTTTGAGGACAATGTGTGGTGTGAGGTGGTTTGATCGAGTAAGTAACGTAAGGGTAAGAGAGATGTGTGGAAATAAAAAGAGCGTGGTTGAGAGAGCAGAAGAGGGTGTTTTGAAATGGTTTGGGCACATGGAGAGAATGAGTGAGGAGAGATTGACCAAGAGGATATATGTGTCGGAGGTGGAGGGAACGAGGAGAAGAGGGAGACCAAATTGGAGGTGGAAAGATGGAGTGAAAAAGATTTTGTGTGATCGGGGCCTGAACATGCAGGAGGGTGAAAGGAGGGCAAGAAATAGAGTGAATTGGAGTCATGTGGTATACAGGGGTTGACGTGCTGTCAGTGGATTGAAGCAAGGCATGTGAAGCGTCTGGGGTAAACCATGGAAAGCTGTGTAGGTATGTATATTTGCGTGTGTGGACGTGTGTATGTACATGTGTATGGGGGGGGGGGGTTGGGCCATTTCTTTCGTCTGTTTCCTTGCGCTACCTCGCAAACGCGGGAGACAGCGACAAAGTATAAAAAAAAAAAAAAAAAATATATATATATATATATATATATATATATATATATATATATATATATATATATATATATATATTCTTTCTTTTTCAAACTATTCGCCATTTCCCGCGTTAGCGAGGTAGCGTTAAGAACAGAGAACTGGGCCTTTGAGGGAATATCCTCACCTGGCCCCCTTCTCTGTTCCTTCTTTTGGAAAATTAAAAAAAAATAATGAGAGGGGGGGATTTCCAGCCCACCGCTCCCTCCCCTTTTAGTCGCCTTCTACGACACGCAGGGAATACGTGGGAAGTATTCTTTCTCCCCTATCCCCAGGGATAGGTTAGGTTAGGTTAGTTTCCAGAACTTTCGCCCCCTCCCCCACCCTATGATTCACTTCCGCTTCCATGGTTACATCCGCTGCCAAATCCGCTCCCAGATATCTAAAACACTTCACTTCCTCCAGCCTTTCTCTATTCAAACTTACCTCCCAATTGAAATGTCCCTCAACCCTACTGTACCTAATAACCTTGCTCTTATTCACATTTACTCTCAGCTTTCTTCTTTCACACACTTTACCAAACTCAGTCACCAGCTTCTGCAGTTTCTCACCCGAAGCAGCCACCAGCGCTGTATCATCTGCGAACAACAACTGACTAACTTCCCAAGCTCTCTCATCCACAACAGACTTCATACTTGCCCCTCTTTCCAAAACTCTTGCATTCACCTCCCTAACAACCCCATCCATAAACAAATTAAACAACCATGGAGACATCATACACCCCTGCCGCAAACCAACATTCACTGAGAACCAATCACTTTCCTCTCTTCCTACACGTACACATGTCTTACATCCTCGATAAAAACTTTTCACTGCTTCTAACAACTTGCCTACCACACCATATATTCATAATACCTTTCACAAAGCATCTCTATCAACTCTATCATATGCCTTCTCCAGATCCATAAATTCTACATACAAATCCATTTGCTTTTCTAAGTATTTCTCACATACATTCTTCAAAGCAAAACACCTGATCCACACATCCTCTACCACTTCTGAAACCACACTGCTCTTCCCCAATCTGATGCTCTGTACATGCCTTCACCCTCTCAATCAATACCCTCCCATATATTTTCCCAGGAATACTCAACAAACTTATACCTCTGTAATTTGAACACTCTCTTTTATCTCCTTTGCCCCTATACAATGGCACTATGCAAGCATTCCGAAAATCCTCAGGCACCTCACCATGAGTCATACATACATTAAATAACCTTACCAACCAGTCAACAATACAGTCATCCCCTTTTTTAATAAATTCCACTGCAATACCATTCAAACCCGCTGCCTTGCCGGCTTTCATCTTTCGCAAAGCTTTTACTATCTCTTATCTGTTTACCAAATCATTCTCCCTAACCCTCTCACTTTGCACACCACCTCGACCAAAACATCCTATATCTGCAACTCTATCATCAGACACATTCGGTAAACCTTCAAATTTTGATACTCACACCGTCTCCTTCTCACATCACCACTACTTGTTATCACCTCCCCATTAGCCCCCTTCACTGAAGTTCCCATTTGTTCCCTTGTCTTACGCACTTTATTTACCTCCTTCCAAAGCATCTTTTTATTCTCCCTAAAATTTAATGATACTCTCTCACCCCAACTCTCATTTGTCCTCTTTTTCACCTCTTGCACCTTTCTCTTGACCTCCTGCCTCTTTCTTTTTACATCTCCCAGTCATTTGCATTATTTCCCTGCAAAAATCGTCCAAATGCCTCTCTTCTCTTTCACTAATAATCTTATTTCTTCATCCCACCACTCACTACCCTTTCTAATCTGCCCACCTCCCACTCTTCTCATGCCACAAGCATCTTTTGCGCAAGCCATCGCTGCTTCCCTAAATACATCCCATTCCTCCCCCACTCCCCTTACCTCCTTTGTTCTCACCTTTTTTCATTCTGTACTCAGTCTCTCCTGGTAATTCCTCACACAAGTCTCCCTCCCAAGCTCACTTACTCTCACCACTCTCTTCACCCCAACATTCTCTCTTCTTTTCTGAAAACCTCTACAAATCTTCACCTTCGCCTCCACAAGACACTGATCAGACATCCCTCCAGTTGCACCTCTCAACACATTAACATCCAAAAGTCTCTCTTTCGCGCGCCTATCAATTAACACCTAATCCAATAACGCTCTCTGGCCATTTCTCCTACTTACATACGTATACTTATGTATATCTCTCTTTTTAAAGCAGGTATTCCCAATCACCAGTCCTTTTTCAGCACATAAATCTACAAGCTCTTCACCATTTCCATTTACAACACTGAACACCCCATGTACACCAATTTTTCCCTCATCTGCCACATTACTCATCTTTGCATTCAAATCACCCATCACTATAACCCGGTCTCGTGCATCAAAACTACTAACACACTCATTCAGCTGCTCCCAAAACTCTTGCTTCTCATGATCTTTCTTCTCATGCCCAGGTGCATATGCACCAATAATCACCAATCTCTCTCCATTCACTTTCAGTTTTACCCATATCAATCTGGAGTTTACTTTCTTACACTCTATCACATACTCCCACCACTCCTGTTGCAGGAGTAATGCTCCTCCTTCCCTTGCTCTTGTCCTCTCACTAACCCCTGATTTTACTCCTAAGACATTCCCAAACCACTCTTCCCCTTTACCCTTGAGCTTCGTTTCTCTCAGAGCCAAAACATCCAGGTTCCTTTCCTCAAACATACTACCTGTCTCTCCTTTTTTCTCATGTTGGTTACATCCACACACATTTAGACACCCCAATCTGAGACTTCGAGGAGGATGAGCACTCCCCATGTGACTCCTTCTGTTTCTCCTTTTAGAAAGTTAGAATATATATATATATATATATATATATATATATATATATATATATATATATATATATATATATATATATATATATATATATATATATATATAGTACTCGAATAGTCATTTCTCTTTAAGAGGTGATCATAGCCTAGTAGTAGCGCTCCTGCCTGCTACGCAGGGGTCCCAGGTTCGATCCTGGCTGTCGGAGGTTTATATGTTATATGGTAGTGTGCGTTCATATGCACTATATTCGTGTATATATATATATATGTATATATATATATATGTATGTATGTGTTGGTGTAACCAGGCAGGATATTTTCTTGGAGGCATATTAGGCTGAGAGCTATGGCACATTCTCCTTTATCTGTCTTATGTACAGTTTTTATTTGCCGTACAAATTTTCGTTGGTCTTCTTGAAGTTTCTTCAAGAGTTCCCCAAAGGTCAACGACGTTTCGGAACTGACTTCTTCCATCTTCAGGCTGAATCTGAAAGTTCTGTTTGTTGGGTTTAACGGCCAGCGACCTATAAGTAAAGTCATTAGGCCTTCAACCCTGTTTGATTTTTGACTGTATAAAGTCCCTACATAATTATACTGATACCTATAAGTCCTATCTAGTCCTGTAGGGGATTAGAAAAGCAATAGATAGTGGAAGAAAAATTGGTAAGTGGGTATTGTGTCAAGGTGGCAGCAAACACCACCCAGTCGGCACAACATTCACTGGTGCAGCTGCCAGAAGGACTGCGAAAAAATAAGATAGATGAGAGATAGTCCTTCACTATGACATGACACACACATATTAATCATGACAAGAACACCGGTAACTCGTCAGCTGGACACCATAACGGAACCAGCTCCAAGCCGAACTACCCCCGATCATGGCCAGCAGCATAATGAGCAAATTGCCTCGCCTACCATACAGCCAGCCCAGAGCAGAGGCAGCGACACCCCGAAGCCAGCTCCGGCACAGAGTCGAACCAACGAACCATCTTAAATCATCTTGATTATTTCCGTTTCCTTGAGAAAGATAATCAGTTTGTTGATTATGTTGACATTATCACCAATGAGATTGTATATGGTGAAGTTTGTTTTCTTGTTCTTGAAAGAAATTGTCAGACTCTTCCTGTTTTCATGGTACTTTGTGCATTGTATGAGAAGGTGGTCTGTTGTTAAATTGGTTTTGGCAGGTTTCATAACTTGCTGGAAAGCTTCGCTTCATATACGGTTGGAGGTGGGTGAGTCTACTGAACAATAGTCACGTACCAGCGACTGACCCGTATGGAAGTGTTGCCGTTCTTACAGATCCAGGTTGTAGCTATTCCTTCCTGCGTTGTCGTTACCCTCGCTACGATCTTAAGGTTTGTTGAGTGTTATTGTTCATCAGTATCTTTTCATTAGGGAGTTTTGTGCAGAATAGATCTTTCAAATTGACGGGATATCCCCCAGGAGAACTCCGCCTGGCCTTTGTGCGACCGGCTCCGGAGACCTGAAACCTTTTTGTTGTATAAAACAATTGCCTGATCTTTTCGGGGGGGAGGAGGTTAACTAGTTTTTTTATTTTTTTATTATGAGGTGATAGCTACCCCAGATTTTAGGGCTAGGTCCCTTTAGGATGGACCCGGGTAAGCCATCCACTGCCCCCGTAAGGGGTAGTGGTGACGGATCTTCTGTTAGAAATAGAAATGCTGATTTTGTTTTGGCCCAGAGCAACGACCCTTGCCTCCCTCAATCCCTTGCTAAATCAGGGTCATTGATGTTGGTCTGGGCTTGTTGAAACGGTCAGGAAACTGGCTAGTGGTGACTTGCTGATCAAAGTCAAATCGACGAATCAGGTGGCGGAACTGCTAAAGTTGACGAAGTTCCATACTCATGATATTGTGGTCTCGATACCACTTTCCGTGAATTCATGCAGGGAAGTCATCTACTGCACTGATGCCATGGATGTGTCAGAGGACTATATAGTGATAGAACTCGCAAACGAGGTCGTTATCGCTGCTAGGTGCATCACTAAATTTATCACTGGCGAAAGGAGTAGAACTCCCCTGATAAATTTAACATTCGAAAAATCTCGTCTACTCGACGCAGACTTCTTGTGGCACGCCGACCGTCAGTTCCAAGAACCCAGCTCCATCTAACCTTACAACCAATTCCCCAACCACAGTCCATAACATATCCTATGCCAATACCACATCCTCTCCTCACCCTCAAGATAACGAAGATAACGTATCTTTAAATATGACTAAACTTGTGAAATCTCCACCAAGGAGGTCTGTGCTTCACAAGACCTCTTCGTTGGAGGACATAGTATTGTTAGAAGCCAGAAAATCCACTTCCAGGGACTGTTTATGTTCCCCTGGGGGCTCGCCCAAGTCCCGACATAAACGGGCTAAGAAAAATGGTCGGTTAAAAGCCTTCGACATGACATGGCGAAACGGAATCTTAAGCAAACTTTATGCTTTTGGTTTAAGAGGTTATTTACCCATATTCATTAGAAACTTTTTAAACGATAGAACTTTTGCTGTGAAACTTACAGCACCCAGTGTCATTTCGGACACAATTTGTCCAGGAGAATGGGATGCCGCAAGGCAGAGTTCTTAGCCCAACATTATTTAACATTATGATCAATGATATTCTGTCTCCAGCTTCCGTCCCGCGAGATCTTAAATACTCATTCTATGTTGATGATTGTGCGCTATGGCTGTCTTCGCCTAGTGCACAATTTGGCTAAGCGGGTTCAAGCTGCGCTTGATTCCCTTCATCATTGGGCGCTACAATGGGGATTTAGGTTCTCACCCAACAAAAGTATCGCGGTTGTCTTCACCCGAAAAATTAATATCCCAAGTTTGCTTTGAACGTTAGACAACATCCCGATCCCATTTCGAAATACAGTAAAATTCCTAGGCTTAAATTTTGATAGAAGATTTAATTGGAAAAGTCATGTTGATTATTTAGTAACAAATTGCTGTAAAAGATTAAAGATTAAATGTCTTTCAGGGTTCTTCCTAGGGAGATGACAGAAAATCTTTATATATGATTCATAAATCCCTAATTACATCTAAACTAGACCATGGCTCTCAGGTTTATGCTTCGGCGAGCGAGTATACCCTGAGGAGGTTGGATGTGATGTAGAATAAATGTTTGCGAATGTGTCTTGGAGCCCTAACCTGTACCAGAGGTCCACGATTGGAAGTAGTTGAGGCCCATGTACCTCCTCTCCGACTAAGACGTGAGATCCTGTCGTGGCAAAGCGGTATTCTGATGACCAGAAGGAACAATACAACTGCTTGTCGTCTCATTCTGGAATGTTCCACAGCTGGTCAACAGAGGCGTCAGGACCCTGGCCGTAAGAATACACTTCCTCAGTGGGAACTCCTGTATTCAAGTGAATGAAGTGGACTCGATGGTTTAAGAATTCCTTACCTCCCTGGAAGGGTTCAGATATTAACATAAAGACGAGCTGGCTTAGAGCCAAAAAAGCGCATACATCGAAGTCCGAGGGACACTAGCGTTTTCGTCAGGTTATAATTGATCACTTATCGTATGGTCACTTCTCGGATGAATGTGTGGGTGCAAGTGTGTGGTCGATGGAATGTGCCCTCAGATACCGCTTGCCGAACCATACATCTATATTTTGCCCTTTGTTTGCCATTGATCGAGCCATAGACATTATCATCAATTCAAATCACAATCAAGCAGTAATTTTTTCTGATTCTCTTTCTGCTCTGTAGCCGGGGTTAGCTTCGGTGTGAGGCTCCTCCTACTTGGGCTGGTCACATGGTGGGTGAACATGTCCATTCACTAGACGATCGACCTTGGCAGGGAGGTGGTTTTTTCCCCCAGGGCAGCTACGCCATGGGGGCTGAGCCGGCGGACCTCCGAATACACTATTTATTCTATGTGTATGACGTGGTGGAAGACTATCTCTAGTCTGTCTCATCTTCTCGCACTCTCGGATAAACTGTAACTGTGGTGCTGTGTCGACTGAGTGGTATATGCCTCTCCTCGCCACGTCGGCTCAATACCCACAAAATCTTTTGTTTCTATCATTTATTTTTGATGCCATTAGCGCTATCATTATAATATCAGTTACACTTATCTACAATTCTTTTTTCATTTATTTTTTCTCTTAAGTATAGATATCTAGGAATGAAGTCTTCAGTCATACATTAAATATGGTTGCAGGTCTAATGACCTTCCTCATGCGTCGATGGGCGTAAAAACCCAACAAATAATAATAATGATAATAGTAATAATAATGATAATGATAATAGTGGTAATGATAATGGTGGGTGTTGTATGAGCAGCTGGGGCGTGGACGATCTCGCACGACTTCCTCTCTTCTGTTCTTACAGTACGAGGTCGTCCAGTCCGCTACTTGTGGTTTGTATTTTCTTGGTATAGTCAGGCTGGTCCACTGACACTTTGCCACAGAAGAAATAGTCAATTCTTTCCACAGGGAAAGGCAGGACCCCAGCTCCCGAGGGATCAGAACGACTTCCTCGAGTTCTGAGGTCGACTTAGCCAACTAGTCTGCCTGCTCATTGTTGTAAATATTACAGTGACCAGCCCGGGACTCAAATCAATATGATATCTTTATCACACGAGTTTGATTTATTAATAATGTTGCCCTGAATTTCATTTCGATTCAGTATAACCAGAGAATATAACATTAAAGAGCTGACAACGAATCTGTAAAAATTACTGATTTAGTATGAACTGAATTAATCATATAATCTATTGCCTTATCAATAGCAAATAATTCCGCACAGAAAACAGTTGGATGTGTTGGTAGTCTGTGCCGAAGAGAACATTCGTTCGAACACACACTTGCGCACACACGTTCACCTGTCTTGGAGCCATCTGTGCAGAAGTGAACATGATGATAAATGATCTATAAATGGTTCTGTTGTGGATGGCTACTTACATACGATTCTGGTGGATCGGGTGGAGACAGGTGGGCGGAGCTCATCGGCTAAGCTGATCGCTCATTGGCTGCTTCGTTGGTAAGGCTTATGTGGCGGTTTGAAGATGGTATAGGGTTTGAAAATCTCCGACTTGTGTGTATAGAGTAGGTTGTTTTGTGATGTAAAACTAATCCTTTAGAACTGGTCATCCCCAACACAAGTCCACTGCAGGATGGTAAAGGGAAGGAACCTCCCCCCATTTCCCTTGCTTCCCCATCCTGTCTTAGCAAAGCATTCATTAATCAACATTAAGCAAGTGAAACAAACAGATCGAACTAATGATACTAGGTTCCTCCTAATTAGATGAATCTTTCATTTATGCCTTGACTTCATCTTGCTTTCGTTCCATCCTTAATGTGTGGTTCGTTATTGCTTCGGTGTAATGTTCTATTCGTTCTTATTTTCAGGTAATGTTTAATTCATTGTCGTTTTGGTTTGGTATTACCTTAGTACAAGATTCGAATCAGTTTTGCCTTCATTTGATGTCTTTTTTTTTTCTGGCCTACAGGGACCTGAGCAGCCAGGGAATGACCAATATCACGCGATACTCCTTTCTAGGACTCCGCTCCGTCCTTAACATGTAAGTCAAACCTTGCCCTCGTCTCTCTCTCTCTCTCTCTCTCTCTCTCTCTCTCTCTCTCTCTCTCTCTCTCTCTCTCTCTCTCTCTCTCTCTCTCGTCGCTAATACACTTTCCTCAGCTACACAGACTTAGTGTGCCCTGCCTGCATCTTCCAAATGAATTAAGGGAACGCATCAAGAAGTTTTGGACACTGTAGATATTGTTGTAAGAGTTTTCAGTTGTTGTACGTTGAATGATGAAGACTATATTGTGCTCTACATCATGTTAGCAGTTGTGAAATGTGTTGAAAATTATATACTTTCTTGTGAGATTGTTTTATCATTTTTTGGAACAGACTTTTCTTAATCTCGTGGGTTGTAATGATATCTCAGTGTCAAAATCTTATCTATTTATCATTTATCTATATATCTATTATACTTTGTCGCTGTCTCCCGCGTTAGCGAGGTAGCGCAAGGAAACAGACGAAAGAATGGCCCAACCCAAACAAACACGCACACATATACATACCTGCACATTTCAACGTATACATATATTTACACAGACATATACATATAAACACATGTACATAATTCATATTGTCTGCCCTTATTTATTTCCGTCGCCACCCCGCCACACATGAAATAACAACCCCCTCCCCCACATGTGCGCGAGGTAGCGCAAGGAAAAGACAACAAAGGCCACATTCGTTCACACTCAGTCTTTAGCTGTCATGTATAATGCACCGAAACCACAGCTCCCTTTCCACATCCAGGCCCCACAAAACTTTCCATGGTTTACCCCAGACGCTTCACATGCCCTGGTTCAATTCATTGACAGCACGTCGACCCCGATATGCGACATCGTTCCAATTCACTCTATTCCTTGCACGTTTTTCACCCTCCTGCATGCTCAAGCCCCGATTACTCAAAATCTTTTTCACTCCATCTTTCCACCTCCAATTTGGTCTCCCACTTCTCCTCGTTCCCTCCACCTCTGACACACATCCCCTTAGTCAATCTTTCCTCACTCATTCTCTCCATGTGACCAAACCATTTCAAAACACCCCCTTCTGTTCTCTCAACCACACTCTTTTTATTTCCACACATCTCTCTTACCCTTTCATTACTCCTCGATCAAACCACCTCGCACCACATATTGTCCTCAAACATCTCATTTCCAGCACATCCACCCTCCTCGGCATAACTCTATCTATAGCCCACACCCCGCAACCATATAACATTGTTGGAACCACTATTCCTTCAAACATACCCATTTTTGCTATTCAAGATAACGTTCTCGACTTCACACATTCTTCAACGCTCCCAGAACTTTCGCCCCCCTCCCCAACACTATGATTCACTTCCGCTTCCATGGTTCCATCCGCTCCCAGATACCTAAAACACTTCACATTCTCCAGCTTGTGTCCGTTCAAACTTACCTCCCAATTGACTTGTCCCTCAACCCTACAGTACCTAATAACCTTGCGCTTATTCACATTTACTCTCAGCTTTCTCCTTTCACACACTTTACCAAACACAGTCACCAGCTTCTGCAGTTTCTCACCTGAATCAGCCACCAGCGCTGTATCATCAGCGAACAACAACTGACTCACTCCCCAAGCTCTCTCATCCACAACAGACCGCATACTTGCCCCCGTTTCCAAAACTCTTGCATTCACCTCACTAACAACCCCATCCATAAACAAATTAAACAACCATGGAGACATCACGCACCCCTGCCGCAAACTAATATATATATATATATACACTGGCAGTTGAGGTATTAATTGGTATACATGGGGTGTTTAGTGTTGTAAATGGAAATGGAGACCCTGTAGATTTAGGTGCTGAAAAAGGACTGGTGATTGGCAATACCTGGTTTAAAAAGGGAGATATACATAAGTATACGTATGTAAGTAGGAGAGATGGCCAGAGAGCGTTATTGGGTTACGTGTTAATTGATAGACGCGCGAAAGAGAGACTTTTGGATGTTAATGCTTGAGAGGTGCAACTGGAGGGATGTCTGATCATTATCTTGAGGAGGCGGTGAAGATTTGTAGAGGTTTTCAGAAAAGAAGAGAGAATGTTGGGGTGAAGAGAGTGGTGAGAGTAAGTGAGCTTGGGAAAGAGACTTGTGTGAGAAAGTACCAGGGGAGACCGAGTACAGAATGGTAAAAGGTGAGAACAAAGGAGGTAAGGGGAGTGGGGGAGGAATGGGATGTATTTAGGGAAGCAGTGATGGCTTGCACAAAAGATGCTCGTGGCATGAGAAGCGTGGGAGGTGGGCAGATTAGAAAGGGTAGTGAGTGGTGGGATGAAGAAGTAAGATTATTAGTGAAAGAGAAGAGAGAGGCATTTGGACGATTTTTGCAGGGAAATAATTCAAATGAGTGGGAGATGTATAAAAAAGAAAGAGGCATGAGGTCAAGGGAAAGGTGCAAGAGGTGAAGAAAAGGGCAAATGAGAGTTGGGGTGAGAGAGTATCATTAAATTTTACTGAGGATAAAAAGATGTTTTGGAAGGAGTTAAATAAAGTGCGTAAGACAAGGGAACAAATGGGAACTTCAGTGAACGGGGCAAATGGGGAGGTGATAAAAAGTAGTGGTGATGTGAGAAGGAGGTGGAGTGAGTATTTTCAAGGTTTGTTGAATGTGTTTGATGATAGAGTGACAGATATAGGGTGTTTTGGTCGAGGTGGTGTGCAAAGTGAGAGGGTTAGGGAAAATGATTTGGTAACCAGCGAAGAGGTAGTAAAAGCTTTGCAAAAGATGAAAGCTGGCAAGGCAGCGGGTTTGGATGGTATTGTAGTGGAATTTATTAAAAAAGGGGGTGACTATATTGTTGACTGGTTGGTAAGGTTATCTAATGTATGTATAATTCATGGTGAGGTGCCTGAGGACTGGCGGAATGCTTGCATAGTTCCATTGTACAAAGGCAAAGGGGACAAAGGTGAGTGCTCAAATTACAGAGGTATAAGTTTGTTGAGTATTCCTGGTAAATTATATGGGAGGGTATTGATTGAGAGGGTGAAGGCATGTACAGAGCATCAGATTGGGGAAGAGCAGTGTGGTTTCAGAAGTGGTAGAGGATATGTGAATCAGGTGTTTGCTTTGAAAAATGTATGTTAGAAATACTTAGAAAAGCAAATGGATTTGTATGTAGCATTTATGGATCTGGAGAAGGCATATGATAGAGTTGATAGAGATGCTCTGTGGGAGTTAAGAATATATGGTGTGGGAGGTAAGTTGTTAGAAGCATTGAAAAGTTTTTATCGAGGATGTAAGACATGTGTACGTGTAGGAAGAGAGGAAAGTGATTGGTTCTCAGTGAATGTAGGTTTGCGACAGTGGTGACAGGGGTGTGTGATGTTTCCATGGCTGTTTAATTTGTTTATGGATGGGGTTGTTAGGGAGGTAAATGCAAGAGTCTTGGAAAGAAGGGGCAATTATGCAGTCCGTTGTGGATGAGAGGGCTTGGGAAGTGAGTCAGTTGCTGTTCGTTGATGATAGAGCGCTGGTGGCTGATTCATGTGAGAAACTGCAGAAGCTGGTGACTGAGTTTGGTAAAGTGTGTGAAAGAAGAAAGTTGAAAGTAAATGTGAATAAGAGCAAGGTTCTTAGGTAGAGTGGAGTTGAGGGTCAAGTCAAGTGGGAGGTAAGTTTGAATGGAGAAAAACTGGAGGAAGTGAAGTATTTTAGATATCTGGGAGTGGATGTGGCAGCGGATGGAACCATGGAAGCGGAAGTGAATCATAGGGTGGGGGAGGGGGCGAAAATTCTTGGAGCCTTGAAGAATGTGTGGAAGTCGAGAACATTATCTCGGAAGGGAAAAATGGGTATGTTTGAAGGAATAGTGATTCCAACAATGTTTTATGGTTGCGAGGCGTGGGCTATGGATAGAGTTGTGCGGAGGAGGGTGGATGTGCTGGAAATGAGATGTTTGAGGACAATATGTGGTGTGAAGTGGTTTGATCGAGTAAGTAATAATAAGGTCAGAGAGATGTGTGGAAATTAAATGAGTGTGGTTGAGAGAGCAGAGGAGGGTGTTTTGAAATGGTTCGGTCACATGAAGAGAATGAGTGAGGAAAGATTGACCAAGAGGATATACGTGTCAGAGGTGGAGGAAACGAGGAGAAGTGGGAGACCAAATTGCAGGAGGAAAAATGGAGTGAAAAAGATTTTGAGTGATCAGGGCCTGAACATGCAGGAGGGTGAAGGGCTTGCAAGGAATAGAGTGAATTGGAACGATGTGGTATACCGGGGTCGACGTGCTGTCTGGGGTAAACCATGGAAAGTTTTGTGGGGCCTGGATGTGGAAAGGGAGCTGTGGTTTCGGTGCATTATTTCATGACAGCTAGAGACTGAGTGTGAACGAATGTGGCCTTTGTTGTCTTTTCCTAGCGCTACCTCGCACACATGAGGGGGGAGGGGGTTGTTATTTCATGTGTGGCGAGGTGGCGATGGGAATGAATAAAGGCAGACAGTGTGGATTATATACATGTGTATATATATGTATATGTCTGCGTGTGTATATATATATGTATACGTTGGGATGTATAGGTATGTATATTTGCGTGTGTGGACGTGTATATATATACATGTGTATGTCGGTGGGTTGGGCTATTCTTTCGTCTGCTTCCTTGCGGTACCTCGCAAAGCGGGAGACAGCGACAAAGCATAATAAAAAAAAAAATATTAATAACAAATGAATGAATATATATATGTTTGAAGGAATAGTGGTTCCAACAATGTTGTATGGTTGCGAGGCGTGGGCTATGGATAGAGTTGTGCGCAGGAGGATGGATGTGCTGGAAATGAGATGTTTGAGGACAATGTGTGGTGTGAGGTGGTTTGATCGAGTGAGTAACGTAAGGGTAAGAGAGATGTGTGGAAATAAAAGGAGCGTGTTTGAGAGAGCAGAAGAGGGTGTTTTGAAGTGGTTTGGGCACATGGAGAGAATGAGTGAGGAAAGATTGAGCAAGAGGATATATGTGTCGGAGGTGGAGGGAACGAGGAGAAGAGGGAGACCAAATTGGAGGTGGTAAGATGGAGTGAAAAAGATTTTGTGTGATCGGGGCCTGAACATGCAGGAGGGTGAAAGGAGGGCAAGGAATAGAGTGAATTGGAGCGATGTGGTATACCGGGGTTGACGTGCTGTCAGTGGATTGAATCAAGGCATGTGAAGCGTCTGGGGTAAACCATGGAAAGCTGTGTAGGTATGTATATTTGCGTGTGTGGACGTATGTATATACATGTGTATGGGGGGGTTGGGCCATTTCTTTCGTCTGTTTCCTTGCGCTACCTCGCAAACGCGGGAGACAGCGACAAAGTATAATAAAAAAAAATAATAAATATATATAAATATATATATATATATATATATATATATATATATATATATATATATATATATATATATATATATATATATATATATATATCATACTTTGTCGCTGTCTCCCCACATGCACATGTATATGTATAAATGCCCACACGCACATATACATACCTATACATTTCAACGTATACATACAGATACATACACAGACATATACTACATACATATACACATGTAAATATTCATACTTGCTACCTTCATGCATTCTCGCCGCCACCCCGCGACACATGAAACAGCATCCCTCTACCCCCGCGCCAGCACACTCTAGCTGTCACGTGTAATGCGTCGAAACCACATTTCCCTTTCCTCAGAGAAGAGGTAGTGAAAGCTTTGCGGAAGATGACAGCCGGCAAGGCGGCGGTTTTGGATGGTATTGCAGTGGAATTTATCAAGAAAGGGGGTCACTGTGTTGTTGGCTGGTTGGTGAGGATATTCAATATATGTATGATTCATGGTGAAGTGCCTGAGAATTAGCGGAATGCATGCATAGTGCCATTGTACAAAGGCAAAAGGGATAAAGGTGAGCGTTCATATTTCAGAGGTATAAGTTTGTTAAGTATTCCTGGGAAATCATATGGCATGTACAGAGCATTAGATTGGGGAAGAGCAGTGTGGTTTCAGAAGTGGTAGAGGATGTGTGGATCAGGTGTTTGCTTTGTAGAATGTATGTGAGAAATACTTAGAAAAACAAATGGATTTGTATGTAGCATTTATGGATCTGGAGAAGCCATATGATAGTTCATAGAGATGCTCTGTGGAAGATATTAAGAGTATATGGTGTGGGAGGTAAGTTGCTAAAAGAATTGAAAAGTTTTTATCAAGGATGTAAGGCATGTGCACGAGTAGGAAGAGAGGGAAGTGATTGGTTCCTAGTAAATGTCGGTTTGCTTCAGGGAGGCGTGATGTCTCCATGGTTGTTTAAATTGTTTTTGGATGGGATTGTTAGGGAGGTGAATCCAAGAGTTTTGGAGAGGGGCAAGTATGCAGTCTATTGTCGATGAGAGGGCTTGGGAAGTGAGTCAGTTGTTGTTCGCTGATGATACAGCGCTGGTGGCTGATTCGGGTGAGAAACTGCAGAAGCTGATGACTGAATTTGGTAAGGTATATGAAAGAAGAAAGCTGGAAGTAAACGTGAATAAGAGCAAGGTCATTCGGTTCAGTAGGGCTGAGGGACAAGTCAATTGGGAGGTAAGTTTGAATGGAGAAAAACTGGAGGAAGTGAAGTGTTTTAGATATCTGGGAGTGGATTTGGCAGCGAATGAAACCATGGAAGCGGAAGTGAGCCAGGGTGGGGGAGGGGGAGAAAGTTTTGGGAGCGTTGAAGAATGTGTGGAAAGCGAGAACGTTATCTCGTAGAGCAAAAATTGGTATGTTTGAAGGAATAGTGGTTCCAGCAATGTAATATCGTTGCGAGTCGTGGGCTGTAGATAGGGTTGTGCGGAGGAGGGTGGATGTGTTTGAAATGAGTTGTTTGAGGACAATATGTGGTGTGAGGTGGTTTGATCGAGTAAGTAATGAAAAGGTAAGAGGGATGTGTGGTTATAAAAAGAGTGTGGTTAAGAGAGCAGAAGAGGGTGTATTGAAATGGTTTTGTCACATGGAGAGAATAAGTGAAGAAAGATTAACAAAGAGTATATATGTGTCAGAGGTGGAGGGAACGAAAAGTGGGAGACCAAATTGGAGGTAGAAGAATGGAGTGAAAAAGATTTTAGCGATCGGTGCCTGAACATACAGGAGAGTGAAAGAGGCGTGCAAGAAATAGAGTGAATGGAACGATGTGGTATACCGGGGTCGACGTGCTGTCAATGGATTGACAGGGCATGTGAAGCGTCTGGGGTAACCCATGGATATATATATATATATATATATATATATATATATATATATATATATATATATATATATATATATATATATTTTTTTTTGTTTATTTTTTTTTTTGCTTTGTCGCTGTCTCCCGCGTTTGCGAGGTAGCGCAAGGATACAGACGAAAGAAATGGCCCAACCCACCCCCATACACATGTATATACATACGTCCACACACGCAAATATACATACCTACACAGCTTTCCATGGTTTACCCCAGACGCTTCACATGCCCTGATTCAATCCACTGACAGCACGTCAACCCCGGTATACCACATCGCTCCAGTTCACTCTATTCCTTGCCCTCCTTTCACCCTCCTGCATGTTCAGGCCCCGATCACACAAAATCTTTTTCACTCCATCTTTCCACCTCCAATTTGGTCTCCCTCTTCTCCTCGTTCCCTCCACCTCCGACACATATATCCTCTTGGTCAATCTTTCCTCACTCATTCTCTCCATGCGCCCAAACCATTTCAAAACACCCTCTTCTGCTCTCTCAACCACGCTCTTTTTAATTCCACACATCTCTCTTACCCTTACGTCACTTACTCGATCAAACCACCTCACACCACACATTGTCCTCAAACATCTCATTTCCAGCACATCCATCCTCCTGCGCACAACTCTATCCATAGCCCACGCCTCGCAACCATACAACATTGTTGGAACCACTATTCCTTCAAACATACCCATTTTTGCTTTCCGAGATAATGTTCTCGACTTCCACACATTCTTCAAGGCTTTATATATATATATATTTTTTTTTTTTTTTTGCTTTGTCACTGTCTCCCGCGTTTGCGAGGTAGCGCAAGGAAACAGACGAAAGAAATGGCCCAACCCACCCCCATACACATGTATATACATACGTCCACACACGCAAATATACATACCTACACAGCTTTCCATGGTTTACCCCAGACGCTTCACATGCCTTGATTCAATCCACTGACAGCACGTCAACCCCGGTATACCACATCGCTCCAATTCCTTGCCTTCCTTTCACCCTCCTGCATGTTCAGGCCCCGATCACACAAAATCTTTTTCACTCCATCTTTCCACCTCCAATTTGGTCTCCCTCTTCTCCTCGTTCCCTCCACCTCCGACACATATATCCTCTTGGTCAATCTTTCCTCACTTATTCTCTCCATGTGACCAAACCATTTCAAAACACCCTCTTCTGCTCTCTCAACCACGCTCTTTTTATTTCCACACATCTCTCTTACCCTTACGTTACTTACTCGATCAAACCACCTCACACCACACATTGTCCTCAAACAACTCATTTCCAGCACATCCATCCTCCTGCGCACAACTCTATCCATAGTCCACGCCTCGCAACCATACAACATTGTTGGAACCACTATTCCTTCAAACATAACCATTTTTGCTTTCCGAGATAATGTTCTCGACTTCCACACATTCTTCAAGGCTCCCAGAATTTTCGCCCCCTCCCCCACCCTATGATCCACTTCCGCTTCCATGTTTCCATCCGCTGCCAGATCCACTCCCAGATATCTAAAACACTTCACTTCCTCCAGTTTTTCTCACCTCCCAATTGACTTGACCCTCAACCCTACTGTACCTAATAACCTTGCTCTTATTCACATTTACTCTTAACTTTCTTCTTTCACACACTTTACCAAACTCAGTCACCAGCTTCTGCAGTTTCTCACATGAATCAGCCACCAGCGCTGTATCATCAGCGAACAACAACTGACTCACTTCCCAAGCTCTCTCATCCACAACAGACTTCATCCTTGCCCCTCTTTCCAAAACTCTTGCATTCACCTCCCTAACAACCCCATCCATAAACAAATTAAACAACCATGGAGACATCACACACCCCTGCCGCAAACCTACATTCACTGAGAACCAATCACTTTCCTCTCTTCCTACACGTACACATGCCTTACATCCTCGATAAAAACTTTTC